>NW_025535913.1:0-75972 GCF_020615455.1 Coregonus clupeaformis | reverse complement strand
TGTGGATGTATTTCAAGGCCTACCCTTCAAACTCAGTGCCTCTTTGCTTGACATCATGGGGAAAATCAAAAGAAATCAGCCAAGACCTCAGAAAAACAGTCTGATTCATCCTTGGGAGCAATTTCCAAATGCCTGAAGGTACCACGTTCATCTGTACAAACAATAGTACGCAAGTATAAACACCATGGGACCACGCAGCCATCATACCGCTCAGGAAGGAGACGCATTCTGTCTCCTAGAGATTAACTTACTTTGGTGCGAAAAGTGCAAATCAATCCCAGAACAACAGCAAAAGGACCTTGTGAAGATGCTGGAGGAAACAGGTACAAAATTATCTATATCCACAGTAAAATGAGTCCTATATCGACATAACCTGAAAGGCCGCTCAGCAAGGAAGAAGCCACTGCTCCAAAACCGCCATAAAAAAGCCAGAATAAGATTTGAAACTGCACATGGGGACAAAGATCGTACTTTTTGGAGAAATGTCCTCTGATCTAATGAAACAAAAATAGAACTGTTTGGCCACAATGACCATCGTTATGTTTGGAGGAAAAAGGTGGCTGCTTGCAAGCTGAAGAACACCATCCCAACCGTGAAGCACGGGGGTGGCAGCATCATGCTGTGGGGGTGCATTGCTGCAGGAGGGCTGGGGCACTTCACAAAATAGATGGCATCATGAGGAAGGAAAATGATGTGGATATATTGACGCAACATCTCAAGACATCAGTCAGGAAGTTAAAGCTTGGTCGCAAATGGGTCTTCCAAATGGACAATGACCCCAAGCATACTTCCAAAGTTGTGGCAAAATGGCTTAAGGACAACATAGCCACGGTATTGGAGTGGCCATCACACTGCCCTGACCTCAGTCCTATAGAAAATGTGTGGGCAGAACTGAAAAAGCGTGTGCGAGCAAGGAGGCCTACAAACCTGACTCAGTTACACCAGCTCTGTCAGGAGGAATGGGCCAAAATTCACCCAACTTATTGTGGGAAGATTATGGAACGCTACCCGAAATGTTTGACCCAACTTAAACAATTTAAATGCAATGCTACCAAATACTAATTGAGTGTATGTACATTTCTGACCCACTGGGAATGTGATGAAATAAATAAAAGCTGAAATAAATCACTCTCTACTATTATTCTGACATTTCACATTCTTAAAATAAAGTGGTGATCCTAACTGACCTAAGATAGGGAATTTTTACTAGGATTAAATGTCAGGAATTGTGAAAAACAGAGTTTAAATGTATTTGGCTAAGGTGTATGTAAACTTCCGACTTCAACTGTATGTATTCACACCCTTTGCTATGAAGCCCCTAAATAAGATCTGGTGCAACCAATTACCTTCAGAAGTCACATAATTAGTTAAATAAAGTCCACCTGTGTGCAATCTAAGTGTCACATGATCTGTCACATGATCTCAGTATATATACACCTGTTCTGAAAGGCCCCAGGGTGCAACACCACTAAGCAAGGGGCACCACCAAGCAAGTGGCACCATGAAGACTGTAAGTCGCTTTGGATAAAAGCGTCTGCTAAATGGCATATTATTATTATTATAAGACCAAGGAGCTCTCCAAACAGGTCAGGGACAATGTTGTGGAGAAGTACAGATCTGGGTTGGGTTATAAAAAAATATCAGAAACGTTTAACATCCCACGGAGCACCATTAAATCCATTATCAAAAAATGGAAAGAATATGGCACCACAACAAACCTGCCAAGAGCGGGCTGCCCACCAAAACTCACGGACCAGGCAAGGAGGGCATTAATCAGATAGGCAACAAAGAGACCAAAGATAACCCTGAAGGAGCTGCAAAGCTCCACAGCAGAGATTGGAGTATCTGTCCATAGGACCACTTTAAGCCGTACACTCCACAGAGCTGGGCTTTACGGAAGAGTGGCCAGAAAAAAGCCATTGCTTAAAGAAAAAAATAAGCTAACACGTTTGGTGTTCGCCAAAAGGCATGTGGGAGACTCCCCAAACATATGGAAGAAGGTACTCTGGTCAGATTAAACTAAAATTGAGCTTCTTGGCCATCAAGGAAAACGCTATGTCTGGCGCAAACCTAACACCTCTCATCACCCCGAGAAAACCATCCCCACAGTGAAGCATGGTGGTGGCAGCATCATGCGGTGGGTATGTTTTTCATTGGCAGGGACTGGGAAACTGGTCAGAATTGAAGTAATGATGGATGGTGCTAAATACAGGGAAATTCTTGAGGGAAACCTGTTTCAGTCTTCCAGAGATTTGAGACTGGGACAGAGGTTCACCTTCCAGCAGGACAATGACCCTAAGCATACTGCTAAAGCAACACTCGAGTGGTTTAAGGGGAAACATTTAAATGTCTTGGAATGGCCTGGTCAAAGCCCAGACCTCAATCCAATTGAGAATCTGTGGTATGACTTAAAGATTTCTGTACACCAGCGGAACCCATCCAACTTGAAGGAGCTGCAGCAGTTTGCCTTGAAGAATGGGCAAAAATCCCAGTGGCTAGATGTGCCAAGCTTATAGAGACATACCAAGAGACTTGCAGCTGTAATTGCTGCAAAAGGTGGCTGTACAAAGTATTGACTTTGGGGGGGGTGAATAGTTATGCACGCTCAAGTTCAGTTTTTTTGTCTTATTTCTTGTTTGTTTCACAATTTCGCAATTTATTTTGCATCTTCAAAGTCGTAGGCATGTTGTGTAAATCAAATGATACAACCCCCCCCAAAAATCCATTTTAATTCCAGGTTGTAAGGCAACAAAATAGGAAAAATTCCAAGGGGGGTGAATACATTCACAAGCCACTGTACAAATGTGGTCTTAGAAGCAAACATGAAGGTCCTACACTTCTTCATTTTCATAACCTCCATGATAACACAGACAACAAACACGTTCTCATAACACAACACACATCCCAAAGCTTTAGTGTTTCTTTTTTACCTCTCAGTTCCCCTCGGGGTCATTAGCACCCAGACAACCACAGCTGTCAACTTCAGCAGGTTCTCACTGTTTAAAAGGGGCAATCTGAAGTTGCTATATCCATTTTTGGACTTATAAATTTATGATATGTACCCATTGATTCTAGAAGAATATAACGTATACAGTACCTTCAGAAAGTATTCACACTTATTCCATATTTTGTTGTGTTACAAAGTGGGATTAAAATTGATTGAATTGTAGATTGACGAGAAAACAAATATTTAATCAATTTTAGAATAAGTCTGTAACGTAAAAACATGTGGGAAAATGGAAGGGGTCTGAATACTTTCCGAATGCACTGTATGTGTTTTATTTTACATTTTAAAAAATCTTACACTTTGACATTAAAGTATTTTTTGTAGATCATTTACAAAAAATGACAATTCAATCCATTTTAATCCCACTTTGTAACCGAACAAAATATGTAATAAGTGTGAATACTTTCTGAAAGCACTGTATACGTTATTTTCTTCTAGAATCAATGGGTACATATCATTAATTTATAAGTCCAAAAATGGATGTAGCAACTGCAGATTGCCCCTTTAAACAGTGAGAACCTGCTGAGGTTGACAGCTGTGGTAGTCTGTGTGCTAATGACCCTGAGGGGAACTGAGAGTAAAAAAAGGAACACTAAAGCTTTGGGGTGTGTGTTGTGTTATGAGAACGTGTGTGTTGTCTGTGTTATCATGGAGGTTATGAAAATGAAGAAGTGTAGGACCTTCATGTTTGCTTCTAAGACCACATTTGTACAGTGGCTTGTGAATGTATTCACCCCCCTAGGAATTGTTCCTATTTTGTTGCCTTACAACCTGGAATTAAAATGGATTTTTGAGAGTTTGTATCATTTGATTTACACAACATGCTTGTAAACGATCTACAAAAAATACTTTAATGTCAAAGTGTACGATTTTTAAAAATGGAAAATAAAACACATACAGCGCATTCGGGAAGTATTCAGACCCCTTCCATTTCCCCAATTTTACGTTTCAGCCTTATTCTAAAATTGATTAAATATTTGTTTTCTCATCAATCTACAATTCAATCCATTTGAATCCCACTTTGTAACACAACAAAATATGGAATAAGTGTGAATACTTTCTGAAGGCACTGTATACGTTATATTCTGAAGTTGACAGCTGTGGTTGTCTGTGTACTAATGACAAAGTGAAAACTGGTTTTTTAGAAATCTTTGCAAATGTGTTAAAAATAAAAACAGAAATACCTTATTATACATAAGTATTCAGACCCTTTGCTATGAGACTAGAAATTGAACTCAGCTGCATCCCGTTTCCATTGATCATCCTTGAGATGTTTCTATAACTTGATTGGAGTCCACCTGTGGTAAATTCAATTGATTGGACATGATTTGGAAAGGCACACACCTGTCTATATAAGGTCCCACAGTTGTCAGTGCATGTCAGAGCAAAAACCAAGCCATGAGGTCAAAGGAATTGTCTGTAGCGCTCCAAGACAGGATTGTGTCGACGCACAGATCTGGGGAAGGGTCCCAAAACATTTCTGCAGCATTGAAGGTTCCCAAGAACACAGTGGCCGCCATCATTCTTAAATGGAATACGTTTGGAACCACCAAGACTCTTCCTAGAGCTGGCTGCCCGGACAAACTGAGCAATTGGAGGAGAAGGGCTTTGGTCAGGGAGTTAACCAAGAACCCGATGGCCACTTGGACAGAGCTCCAGAGTTCCTCTGTAGAGATGGGAGAACCTTCCAGAAGGACAACCATCTCTACAGCACTCCACCAATCAGGCCTTTATGGTAGAGTGGCCAGACAGAAGCCACTCATCAGTAAAAGGCACATGACAGCCCGCTTGGAGTTTGCCAAAAGGCACCTAAAGGACTCTCAGACCATGAGAAACAAGATTCTCTGGTCTGATGAAACTAAGATTGAACTCTGTGACCTGAAAGCCAAGCGTCACGTCTGGAGGAAACCTGGCACCATCCCTACGGTGAAGCATGGTGGTGGCAGCATCATGCTGTGGGGATGCTTTTCAGTGGCAGGGACTGGGAGACTAGTCAGGATCGAGGGAAAGATGAACGAAGCAAAGTACAGAGAGATCCTTGATGAAAACCTGCTCCAGAGTGCTCAAGACTGGTGTGAATGTTCACCTTCCAACAGGACAACAACCCTAAGCACACAGCCAAGACAACGCAGGAGTGGGTTTGGGACAAGTCCCAGAATGTTCTTGAGTGGCTCAGCTAGAGTCCGGACTTGAACCCGATCGAACATCTCTGGAGAGACCTGAAAATAGCTGTGCAGTGATGCTCCCATCCAACCTGACAGAGCTTGAGAGGATCTGCAGAGAAGAATGGGAGAAAATCCCCAAATACAGCTGTGCCAAGCTTGTAGCTTCATACCCAAGAAGACTCGAAGCTGTAATCGCTGCCAAAGGTGCTTCAACATAGTACGGAGTAAAGGGTCTGAATACTTATGTAAATGTGAAATCAGTTTTTTATTTTTAATACATTTGCATACATTTATAAAAACCTGTTTTTGCTTTTTCATTATGGGGTATTGTGTGTAAATTGATGAGGGGAAAAAAAAACAATTTAATCAATTTTAGAATAAGGCTGTAACGTAAAAAAATGTGGAAAAAGTCAAGGGGTCTGAATACTTTCCGAATGCCCTGTATACTGTATACAGTTGTGTTATGTGGTATGGCCATAAATGTGATAGTTATATATATATATAACATAATATGCCATTTAGCAGACGCTTATATCCAAAGCGACTTACAGTCATGCGTGCATATATATATATATTTTTTGTGTATGGGTGGTCCTGGGGATGGAACCCACTACCTTGGCGTTACAAGCGCCGTGCTCTACCAGCATAGTTCAGTGTTCGATTTTTTTAAACATTTGCAAAAATTTATAAAAACCAGTTTTTGCTTTGGTCATTATGGGGTATTATGTGTAGGTAGATGAGGGGGGGAAACAACTATTTAATCCATTTTAGAATAATTGTCACGATCGAGGTAAGGAGTAGACCAAGGCGCAGCGTGATGAACGAACATACTTTAATTAGTTAAAGTGTAAATACAATACAAAACAAGAAATAACTCGTGAAGTCCACGGTATCAATGACCGAACACGGAACAAAAACCCACAAACACAAAGGGAAAACATACAGTTTAAATATGGCTCCCAATCAGAGACAACCAGCCAACAGCTGACACTCGTTGCCTCTGATTGGGAGTCACTCAGGCAAAACATAGAAATAGACGAACTAGAACCCCCAACATAGAAATACACCACATAGAACAAACACACCCTGGCTCAACAACTAGAGTCCCATAGCCAGGGTGTGACAATAATGCTGTAATAAAATGTAGACAAAGTCAAGGGGTCTGAATATTAAACATTTTGGTACACAAACAAATCAATGCAAATGTGTGGTGTGCATCACGTATGAGCATTTTGCATGCATTGAATGTTAGAAACTCACCTTTTTGACAATGTAGGAATCCATTCGGAAGAGTAGATTTTAAATTGGTATTTTTTTTTATTTTCAGCGTCAATCTCCGTTAACGTAATTACAAAGATCGGCCACCAGATGGTTTATTAGGATCTCTTCTTGAAGATGGTGGTTTCCTTTTATGTATTGATCATGTACAGACACTTTACCAGGTGTTTAATACCTGGGATAGGATAAAGTAATCCTTCTACCCCCTAAAAAATAAATAAATAAATAAAATATTGTAAAGTGGTTATCCCACTGGTTATAGGGTGAATGCACCAATTTGTAAGTCGCTCTGGATAAGAGCGTCTGCTAAATGACGTAAATGTAAATGTAATGTAAATGTTTAAACGCAATATTACATATACAGTATGTAACATTGGCCTTTAAAGGGTTAAAACGTTGATATCATGGATGGTCAGTCCTTGCATCCAGTGCCAACCCAAACATTATAATTATTATTATTATTATTATTATTATTATTTAAAATGTTTAGGTAGTCAGTCAGGGTGTCAGCTTACTGTTTTGGGGATAGTAGAATACACAACGTGCAATTTCGACATTTGGTAGTGCATCAGCAGTTATTCTCTTGTTATGTCAGTCACTGACAGTCACTCAATTAGCCCTTGTCAGCTAACATTTTACAGATTGCTATTAGCTAGGTAAGTTAGTATAGCCGGTTATCTAAACCTTGTAGTAATCATGGCCAAATTATTGACCGGGCACATAAGGCACGAGCCCTGACCTCTATGGGGCCCACATTGATCTTGTTAGTCACTCAGATATCATATGAACATGGCAAAATATGTAGAATTGCAGGAAATTAGCTTTAAAACTGCAACGTTTTCTTCACCCCATGGCATAATGAGAACAATTGCATGAAATTAGTTTTAAAACTGCGACATGTTCTCTCTACCCCATGAAAAAAAAATTGAATTGCAGAAAATGTGCTTTAAAACTGCAACGTTTTCTCTACGCCCCATGGCAAAATGTGTAGAATTGCAGGACATAAACTTGAATGCTGCACATTCTTCTCTCCGCCGCCAAGAGGGGGCCACTAAAATGTTATGCCCACGAGATGTGGGCAACCAAATCTTGCTTAGGTCCCCCAAAAAGCTTGCATCCATAGTGTCTATGAAGTTGAGAGTGGTTACATTTCTCAATCCCTATCCTTCAACCTTTTACCGAAACAGTGGCGGGGTGGGAACTTTATTGTTTCAACTGCTGACAACTCATATTTTAAAAGAGTGGGTTATTTAAAACAGTTTTTCATTTGAGGCCTCATCACATCACATGTTCATTTTTATACCACAAAGGTACACCACAGTGCTAAAGTGTCTTTCTGGAAGGTTTACTTCTGTTTTATTTTCAGCACGTCGTTTGGTTAAGTGACCCTTTCACAGAAGTGAAATACAGACTTGTATTTAGTATCTTTAGGAATAAAAAAACAGGTTCTCTAATTGTTTAAACATCATATTGATTACACCAGACTCTCTTATCACACTTTGTCTAACTCTTTCTTTAATCACCAACACATGCCAGGTTTGAATGTTTCAGTTGACCAAGATTTATGGTTTACGTCCTTTTACTACCTCTAATAAAACGTTCTCCTTAAAACGTACATACTATGAGAGCAAGAGGGCATAAACAGCTGTAAAAAGACAGTAATCCCTCCTCTCCAAAGATATGGGTAAAGTAAAACATGTCCTTTTAGGAGGTGGAATTAACAAGGATGCTGGTCTTTGAAATGCGAAAGGAAGTTGTGGCTATTGGATGTGTCAGGTCAAGGTCAGCTTCTGAGAAAAGTACATAAGAAGCTGTGCAGTGTCTCAAAGTTCACTGTGTTAGAGGTTTTTCCGTCCTTCTTATGTTCACCTTCTCAGAGTGCTGACTGAACACCGACCAGAGAAGAGGGAAGGC
Organism: Coregonus clupeaformis; assembly: GCF_020615455.1. Classification (NCBI taxonomy): domain Eukaryota; kingdom Metazoa; phylum Chordata; class Actinopteri; order Salmoniformes; family Salmonidae; genus Coregonus; species Coregonus clupeaformis. Next base: position 67,608 of record NW_025535913.1, on the reverse strand, counting down.
AGAGGAAAAGGTTAGTTCAAATCTTGTTCACTGTGTAGGCTATTCTAGTACAACTTATTTTTGAGGCTTTGATTTACGTGGAACCCTGTATTATCGGCATATTCAACAGCGTTTAAGAAATATATTACCTTCAACAGTGTTATCTTGTGATAAAGCCATCAAAGTTTTGTGATTATTGGTGTCGTAAAAATGTTAGCCAACGGGTTAGCAATTAGCATGTTTGACATTTCAGTGGAAATACTATTATCAGCTTTTTGATAAGCGGTTTAGCAAAAACAATACGTCCCATATTATCGGCATACGGTCCCCAGTTATCGGCCACTTTACTATTTTGTTCAATTACAAGATATATCCGTTTAATTTTGTTGAAAAAAGAGACACCAACCTCATATCCGAAGTGTCACACCAGATACTGACTGGTTCTTTGATTCAGGCCCCTACTTTTTTTTAAAGGTATCTGTGACCAACAGATGCATATATAAATTAGGGCCTAATGAATTTATTTCAATTGACTGATTTCCTTATATGAACTGTAACTCAGAAAAATCTTTGAAATTGTTGCATGTTGCATTTATATTTTTGTTCAGTGTAAATGTCAGTGAGTAGTGTAAGGTTACATGCATACAACAATGCGATTATTGTGGATAGTCAGATTAATATATTTCGATTACAACGTTTACATGCTTTACAATAATAACTATTTTCCTAATAATCCTGTTTACATGGATACATCTGAAATCAGGCTAACTGATGGCACTCAGATAAATGCAGAAAATCGCCAATCAAAATAAACGTTCTCTACCACAGAAAACATGTTATTTATGTGAAGCATATTTGATTCTGAGTTCGGACATATACATTTTGTATGTGAAAACTACTTCAGTTGTTCCGAACTCACTGCACCTGCACTAAAGAGGGAGGCTCGCTCGGCTGGTGCTAGCCCATGCGCAGATTAAATACACTGCTGGAACGCCGATTAATGTGTTTACATTAGTGGTGCGCTGTTGAGCTGTTTACTCACCTGCACCCCTGTCCGCAATTGCTAATAAGATATCCGTACCCGCCTGGCTATATGTGATAAAGTGACAATCTGAGGCCCTCAACCGACCCTAACCCGCTAAAATACAAAACGCCTGTAGGCTATAGTCAGAGATGGCGAAACGATTTTTGACAGTGGTGCAGGTCTTTTTTGCCTAATTTTGATATGTTTCTATTTATAATTGCCGACTTTTGGTAGGCTATTTGTTAGTCAGCTTGTCTATAATTACATGCATGCAGCTTCTCTTCTGTCATTATATGTTGCCCCAGAATAATGTCAAAAATCAATAGAATGAATGCTTCAATCTAGCTGACATAGGTAAAGTTCTCTATCATCGCTGCTTCTTTCGCGGAGCAAATGACGTTTAAGGACCTGGGAGAAAATGCAGTAACTCCCCCCCCCCAAAAAATGTCCAAATGACATCAGTTTGACCGGTTGTAAGGAAACAGAAAGCTGTGAAAACCACCCTACATGGCTCTGATAAGATTTCGGCTTGGAGGCATATTATATGTGGTTGAAATAGTATCAGCTTTTACGAAGCTGATAAAGGTAGCACCTCTACAGGCAGCCTGGTCTCACAGACTATACGTAATATAGACACTGAAATTGTTATGTTTGGAATGTTTACATAAGACAGATGGTTGCTTAAGGCAAAAACGAAAGTTGTCTTGCAACCCAAAGGTTGTGAGTTCGAATTTCATCACGGTCAACTTTAGCATTTTAGCAAATTTGCATATTTTCAACTATCCTCCTTACTACTTTTTAGCAACTTTGCAGCTACTTAGTATGTTAGCTAACCCTAACCCTCTTAGCTAACCTTTCCGCTAACCTTAACCCTTCAACCTAACTCCTAAACTTAACCCTAACCCTAACTCCTGAGCTAATGTTACCCAGCTAGCTACTGTTCGCCACCTAGCCACCTAGCTAGAATTCGTAACATAAGATACATTTGAGCAAATTCGTAACATATTGTACATTTTTCAAATTCTTAACATATTGTAGCCTTCCTTTTTTCAAATTCGTAACATATAATATTAATTGTAATTCGTAACATATCATATGCAATGGGTGATGGACATTCACAAATTAATACATACTAAATGGAGATTCTCGGATTTACAAACAGAATAATATGAAATGCTCTGAGACCAGGTTGACAGGCGGTATCTTACTGTGCATTCCCTTTCTCCCAACATGCGCATTTGCATTCTCTCAAGATGCTGAAATAAAGAAATCATACTTCTCCACTCCTGTTCCCATTTATTTTGGTGTATAATTTTACTGCAAGAAATGCTAAATTCTGCAGCTCATATTAAGGATATGTGAGAGGTTATAGACCCACAGTCAGTGTCCAGATTTCAGTTTCCATTTAACCCATCTGAACAGTAGGCTACAGTTCCCTTGACATGCCATAGGCCTACCTGAAGTCCCTGACTTTCGATTTGTATAGCGCCTCACAATAATTACACATATCATCCTCTTTAACCACTTTCCCAAACATTACTTGTTTGGGGGCCCTGCCTTCTCTCTTTATTTTCAACTCTCCATTTCGCAGCTCTTATTGAATTCAACTCCGACATTGTTATTTTTGCCTTGGTGGATACTTTTTCTGCCCGTTCCCAAAAGTATTTGGGGATTGGGTTGTAGGCTACTTGGCGCGCGTAGTTAGACCTTAAAGTTTAGGCTTAAGCACTAATGCCAGAGAGACAAAAATAATTAATAAGAAAAACCTAAATGCAACCTATAGATAGCCTAGATATAAATTGCACAACAATTATACATTTATGGATTTTTAAGATAGCCTATTGTTTTGTCTTTATTCAAAACCCGCCCGCCATCCACCCGCGCTTCAAACCACACAATATTTAAGTAACCTAAATCCAACCACGGGTTATGAGTCAACCCGCGCATCACTAGTTTACATGTCCTAATAATTCGAAAGAAATTACTCAGAAAACCAGGTGTTTTATGCTTACTTGATTTTGACCATTACACTGATTAAGATAAACAGAGTAAGGTGTTTAGGCCTACATGACTATTGCATAATCTGCCTACTGCCATAATCAGTTTTGCATAATATCGAATAATTAAAGTGAATGTCAATTTTTAAATTTTCCTTCCTTTCTTTCCTTCGCTCCCCTTGTTAATTCCCTTTGATTCCTTCCACTGTCATCCTATGCGGTTTATGTGCTAGGCCTATATAGCTTCTAGACTCGATTTTGAGATGTTATGAACAACTACAACAACATATTCCAATGTACTTTATAATATCTAATGAAGGAAATTACATATAAATTGATCAAAGGTTTATTTTGTGCATTTTTATCGCAAAAAAAAAAAAAAGGTCCCTGTCTCACTATTCAAACACCATTCAGGGGAAGTGGGACAGTAATATAACTCTAATTTTCATAAAATATATAAGCTGTTTACATGAATGGTTATTATATTTCAAAGCACTATCAATAACTATTCATTTTAACACCAAAAGCTAGATTGTTAAATTATAACTGACAGAATGGCTGTCTTATCATTCTAGCGCAAGGTATCATAGTATGGCGTTTTTAAAAATGATTTTCAACGGGTCACCCGATCTAAGAAACCTGACCACATACACTAAAGCAGGGTTCTTCAATTCCGGTCCTGGAGGGCCGAAACACCTCTGTTTTTCATCCTCTCCTTCTAATCAGGGGCTAATTCAGACCTGGGACACCAGGTGAGTGCAATTAACTACCAGGTAGAAATAAAAAACAGAAGTGTTTCGGCCCTCCGGGACCGGAATTGAAGAACCCTGCACTAAAGTGATGTCACACTAACCAAAACCATTTTTTCATGCACAGAACACATGCAGCAACAACCCAATAACATTTGTTGTGATTGGTTCGCAAAATAACCATAGCACTCTCAAACACAAATGTCCCACTACACATGATGTCCCACTAATGCTGACTTCACCGCAAGTTATCAAGTAGGCCTATATATACACATACATGTCATGTTTGTTAAAATGCTAACAATGATTAACAATATTAAATGTCATGCTATTAGATATACTGTATATCAATATTATACATCATACTTCTCTAAAAACAGAATTGACAAGAAAACATTTATTGCTACTTTATGCTTGACCTGCATGTTTATGCCCCAGAAATTATGCTTCTGGAGACTGCGGTGAGCTACACAACTTTAGATAGTTCATGTTTCCCATTAGAGAATTGTTGTACTTTGCAAGTTCAAAATTATCCCATCGATAAACACTGTAAATTAAGAACTTTAATAAATACACTTTTATTAATAAGAAATTAAGAATGAATAAACAAATAATAAGTAGGAATAGTAATACGTTTACAGAATATGTACATATTTGTAAGGATTACATATTATAAGCATTTAGTGTATTTTAAAGTGTAGTTTAAAGTGTTACCTCATATTCTATGCTAGTATGATAACTTGAGAAAAGGTCCAGTAGATAAATGAACACATTACATTTAAAATTATACGGCGTAAGACTGGTGTAAGGCTGTTTTTCCCCAACAGATTCTGAATAATGGGGGCCTCGGTGTCTGTACGGAACCAAACACCTTACACTTGGCACTACGAACTTGTTGGCGACGTAAGTATCTGAGTCAATGTAAAATCATGATAGTTATAAACGTAGTGTAATGTTGTGACACTTCTGCTGCTAATAGGGACACTTTCTTACAGAGAACAAAATCAACAGAATTTAAATATGCCAAGGTAATTGATAATGGTAATAATGTAATTTTGCTGAGTGTAAGGTGCTCTGTGAAATACCTGATCATGATATTTATAAACCTAGATTATTGGCTCTTCCCAATGCTGGCATGCCACTAAGGAAGGCAAACATTATGAAGAGCTGAACTAATAATGGCAGTGTTGATAGAGTTGAATTCTGTTGATGTTGGTAAATGAATAAAGTCGGCCCATTGTGTAAGATAATTACATTTTACTGAGTGTAGCCTACCTTTAAGTACTGTGGACTACCTGAAAGGGGCTGTTGGTAGTAAAAGTGCTTTACGATATTGTCCCTGTGACAAAATTAAAACAAGTGTAATAATGAGCAATAAATTGGATCGCTGAAGATTCATCTTAACACATTTCGAGATTGAAAATTAGATCTGGTATTATTTTTCTGTTTTCCAGGGAGGTGGCAGTGGCACGTTGCATGGCTGGGGTAGTGTAAAAGAAAAACTCAACTCTAGGTGGATCCATTGCTACCTAAAGTTAAGATATGACAATCACAGTTATAACTCCTTCTCATATGAATTCAACAGTCACAAGCAGGACGGGAGTCAAACATTCACTATTATAGAAACCAGTGGCCGTTCACTTATTCAACTACTGTGCGATGCAGAGTCTAATAGTCCAACATGTCCAAACTATGGTAAGTCCATCAAATTCGTACAAATCTGCTGAGCTACATTATCTTGTTCAAAATGTTCAGTTTGGAAATAAACCATATATCCTAAATACATCATTTATCAGCAACTAGTATTTGCAACTGAGCCAATTAATGTAAAGGTTATTCCTTACAGTATATAAATAATATAGTATTGGTTCATATGTTCATGAAATAGCAGTATTGGCTCAGGGCTGCTATTTTTCTTATTGACTAGTATTTTGTTGGAACAACATTGGCTGTTGGCTACTACGTCTGAAATGGCACTTTATTTGTAAACATGGGCTCTGGCCAAAAGTTGTGCACTACATAGGGAATATTGTGTGATTTGTATTCATCCATCAGGGAAGCAAGAGGAAGACCGTATCCGTCAGCAGCAGGAGGAGATGGAGCGGCGAAGACAGGAGGAGCAACGAAGACGACAGCAGGAGGAGAGGAGGCGCCAGGAGCAACTGGAGAGGGAAAGGAGAATCCAGCAAGAAATCGAAAGGGAGTGCGAGCTTTCGTGTAAGAAGGTGTCAAAGGGACGAGAAAAGCTGAGACAGAAGCTGAGTCTTAAAGGACAACAGCGCCATCACCAGCGTACACAAGAACTACACCAGATGATAGAAGATGATGCTGCTGCAATCGAAAGGGATGAGGTATGAGATATTTCAAAGGGTTGTAGAATTGGTTTTATTTTGCATTAATGATTTTGTGTTTAGCATTAATGTTGCGTTAACTTAATGATAAACATATTATTATACACTGCTCAAAAAAATAAAGGGAACACTTAAACAACACAATGTAACTCCAAGTCAATCACACTTCTGTGAAATCAAACTGTCCACTTAGGAAGCAACACTGATTCACAATACATTTCACATGCTGTTGTGCAAATGGAATAGACAACAGGTGGAAATTATAGGCAATTAGCAAGACACCCCCAATAAAGGACTGGTTTTGCAGGTGGTGACCACAGACCACTTCTCAGTTCCTATGCTTCCTGGCTGATGTTTTGGTCACTTTTGAATGCTGGCGGTGCTTTCACTCTAGTGGTAGCATGAGACGGAGTCTACAACCCACACAAGTGGCTCAGGTAGTGCAGCTCATCCAGGATGGCACATCAATGCGAGCTGTGGCAAGAAGGTTTGCTGTGTCTGTCAGCGTAGTGTCCAGAGCATGGAGGCGCTACCAGGAGACAGGCCAGTACATCAGGAGACGTGGAGGAGGCCGTAGGAGGGCAACAACCCGGCAGCAGGACTGCTACCTCCGCCTTTGTGCAAGGAGGAGCACTGCCAGATCCCTGCAAAATGACCTCCAGCAGGCCACAAATGTGCATGTGTCTGCTCAAACGGTCAAAAACAGACTCCATGAGGGTGGTATGAGGGCCCGACGTCCACAGGTGGGGGTTATGCTTACAGCCCAACACCGTGCAGGATGTTTGGCATTTGCCAGAGAACACCAAGATTGGCAATTTCGCCACTGGCACCCTGTGCTCTTCACAGATGAAAGCAGGTTCACACTGAGCACATGTGACAGACGTAACAGAGTCTGGAGACGCCCGTGGAGAAACGTTCTGCTGCCTGCAACATCCTCCAGCATGACCGGTTTGGCGGTGGGTCAGTCATGGTGTGGGGTGGCATTTCTTTGGGGGCCGCACAGCCCTCCATGTGCTCGCCAGAGGTAGCCTGACTGCCATTAGGTACCGAGATGAGATCCTCAGACCCCTTGTGAGACCATATGCTGGTGCAGTTGGCCCTGGGTTCCTCCTAATGCAAGACAATGCTAGACCTCATGTGGCTGGAGTGTGTCAGCAGTTCCTGCAAGAAGAAGGCATTGATGCTATGGACTGGCCCGCCCGTTCCCCAGACCTGAATCCAATTGAGCACATCTGGGACATCATGTCTCGCTCCATCCACCAACGCCACGTTGCACCACAGATTGTCCAGGAGTTGGCGGATGCTTTAGTCCAGGTCTGGGAGGAGATCCCTCAGAAGACCATCCGCCACCTCATCAGGAGCATGCCCAGGCGTTGTAGGGAGGTCATACAGGCACGTGGAGGCCACACACACACTACTGAGACTCATTTTGACTTGTTTTAAGGACATTACATCAAAGTTGGATCAGCCTGTAGTGTGGTTTTCAACTTTAATTTGAGGGTGACTCCAAATCCAGACCTCCATGGGTTGATAAATTTGATTTCCATTGATACTTTTTGTGTGATTTTGTAGTCAGCACATTCAACTATGTAAAGAAAAAAGTATTTAATAAGATTATTTCATTCATTCATTCAGATCGAGGATGTGTTATTTTAGTGTTCCCTTTATCTTTTTGAGCAGTGTATTTTTCTGAAAATATAGTTTCTTCATATTTACATACAGTTGCCAATTTACATGGCACCACCACTAATAGAAAACGTGTTTCTAGTATGACACATACATTTTTTATTGCATCTGTACTAAAACATTCATTTTCTTTACACTTTTTTGTGTTGGAACCATTTTATTCTAGCCAGGGCACTTGAAAAATAAGTTTGAAGAGCTTCTGAAGAAATACAAGATCACTGAAGACAAAAGCATGCAAGAGGACAAACTTGAAAACCGAATGAAAAATCTTCAGAATGAGCTAAGCCTTCAATACTTTGGAGAGCCTCAACTGTCCATCTGGTGTCAGTTGACCATAGATCGTGCTATCAGCCAAGGAGAGCAATCACTCACCGAGAGGTTTAGCATCCTCACGGCTGTGGCAGAGCTAACGTTGACCAACGACTCGGACACAGACAGTAGAGAGGTCCAACTACCTGACTGGGACCAGAAGTATGACTTTCTCATCCGTCTTCTTGAACAGCTGTACAGCACCAATCCCACAGTGGTTCAGCAACTTGTTCTGAGCATTCTTGACATGTTCACAGAGGTGTCAGAGAAAAACAAGGGGCTCCTTAGTCAAATTCTCTTCAACATGATCTGGACACCTTCAGAAATTCTGCTCTTTTTGCGAGGGTGTTTCCAGGCATAAACCAAGAGTTAGCAACCTCAATCCTTCATACAGTGCGGACGAACAAGCTGGATCTTCTCTCTACTCTCTCTGCCCTGAAAGAAAAAGAGCCTGTCAACTCTCTACAATGGTATGCTGAGGCAGAAGGGGACAAGGATGCCAACACCATTGTGAATGAAATGCGAAAATGAAAAGTACCCAGAGAAAATACTGTCCATAATGGAGGAAATTCTAGGATATATGACAGAGGAGCTTCCAAAACATGCAAAGGAGGACTTGGATCAGGTAAAGATAGAGGAAGCAAAGCAGATGATCAAGTCTCTGGATTTTACTAACCCTGACCTTGCTGTTCTCAAGGAGGTCCTAATAAGGATGTCTATTGCTGTGCAAGACTGCTCAACCATTTACACTCCAAAACGGTAAGAACATAGAAGGCTACTTTCCTGCATCACTCCGCTGGCGTCACTGCTCACTGCTGAGAAAATAGAAGGCTACTTTCCCCGACTCACTCAGTTGGCATCACTGCTCATGCTCCTTCTACCAAAGTTAACAGGGAAAAAAGGTATCCTTCTGGAAATCGGCACAGGTGAAGGAAAATCTTGCATCTTGGCTATGTTTGCCACCATCCAGGCCATCCGCGGCACTAAGGTTGACATTGTGACCAGTTCTCCAGTCCTTGCTCGCGAGACCAAGAGGAGTGGAAGAAACTGTATGACATGTTTGGTGTCACATCCTCTGTTGTGCCACCACCACAGATACAGGGAAGCTCCCCTGAAAGCAGGGATAGTAGGCTACAGGAGGCTTACAGGAAACAATTAGTTTACGGAACCGTTGGCAGCTTTGCAGCAGACGCATTGAGGCAGGAATTCGAGAAGGACACCACACGTGGGGAGAGGAGGTTCGACATGGTGATTGTGGATGAAGTGGACTACATGACTTTGGACAATGGAGTTCAGGTGACGTTTCTATCCCACGAGGCAAGTGGCCTGAGGCACCTCAACCAAGTCCTTGCTAGCATATGGGCCAAGGTATCTATGTGTCAGCCAATTGAGATGGAAGATACTGGAGAGATTGAGTGGGCAACTGGAATCCAACATTTTCACAAGGCTGCAAAGTTAGCTGTTATCGGTCCAGAGACATCTCAAGAATTCTCTGAATTTCACATTTTGGAAGCTGGAGTGGAGTTGGGTATCTATTCAGATGAAGATTTTGACATGTTCATGCAAGCTCTAGAGACGCAGAGAAACACGATACAACTGAGAACAGGAAAACTGTTGATACATTCATGGCCAAAGTTGGAATTACTCAACAGTGTGATCTGCTCACCATCATGGAGAAAGCACTGGAGAATGATGTGGCCATTGACTGTTACTCTGTGACAAACAATAAAGCCGTGCTGGTTGAGGAGAAAAAGTTGCACAACAACCCTGATATCCTGGAAATCAAAATGCTTCTCCTCGAGAATGGACGAGCCAGTGAGATCATACCAGAAGACAAACTCATTAAGGCAACTGTCTCTGAGCTGAAGTCTCAAATCAAATATTCTGGCAACTCTCAGTCAAACTCAGAGTTTCTTGTGATCCCCTCTTTCCTTGAGAAATACCTTGAGAATCGGTTACCAGTCTTTGTGGAAAACGCCCTGAAAGCCATCATGATGACACAAGGCAGAGAGTACATGATTGATCAGACATTGGAAGCTGTCGGAGACGAGCATCTCTACCATGCCATCATCCCAGTGGACTTCCAGGCCAGTGGAGTGTTGGAGAAGAACAAACGCTGGGGGGACGGCCTGCAGCAGTTTCTGGAGATGAAACACCAGCTGGCAACCACTCCTTTGTCCAATGTGACAAATTACCTGTCAAACTTCCATTACTTTCAAAAGTACCTCAAAGGGAATGGGATATTTGGTGTGTCTGGGACATTAGGGGGCGATGCCGACAAAGATTTCCTTGCAAGGCATTACGAAACAGACAGCTACACAATACCAGCTCACCGCCATAAGAAGGTTGTTGAGCTTCCAGCAATTCAGGTCAGTGGGCAAGCCCAGTGGATGGAGATCCTCTGTAAGACAGCAATGAGAGTGGCAGACAGTGGTCAGGTTGTCTTGGTCGTATGTGAGGATGTCAAGACCGCAAACAAGCTTCTGAAGAAAATAGGGGGCGAGAATCCACATCCCCCCATCACATTATACACAATCAGTGAGAAACACAACATTGAGAGTACCAAATTCAGAGGGGGACATATAATCATAGCCACAAATCTAGGAGGTCGTGGAACAGATATCAAGGTTGATCAGGATGTCAACCTATGTGGTGGCCTCTTCGTCCTCCTGACACATTACCCTGGCAGTCGCAGAGTGGAGAAACAGGTGTTCGGAAGAACTGGTCGGAAGGGAAACCCGGGCGTGGTCCAGATGATCCTCCGTGGGGATAACCTTGCCCCAGCATACCAGGGCCAGCCTGTGGAGATCATGAGACAACTGAGAGAGGAGTACGAAGTCCAACGCATCAAAGATATGGAGACAGATGAGCTTCTCGAAATAAAAATAAAAGAGGACCTGTTTGGCACGTTTTGCGAATTTCTTGACAAGTTTGACGGCAACTTCACAAAACAGGAGAGAGATGACCTGTCGGGAATGGGGCCGAAAGATGTCCCTGAGTGTTTTAAAGATAAAGGCCCTAAGTTTGATTACCAGCCGGCACTCAATGCTTTGAAAGAAACATGGGCATTGTGGCTTACCCTTCACGAGGAGCACATCCGTCGGCACGAAGATATCAGTGTTCTTAAAGCAGACCTTCTTGAGCATATCACAAATAGGGGCAACATGCTGCTGAATGGAAAAAGTCAAAACTTCTATGACCACATAAAGCAGGCTACCGGCAGAACTGACTTGCACCTCCGCAGCAAAACTAAGTGTGACTATGAAGCAAAGTCCTACTGGAAAGATGTTGAAGAGTGTGACCCTTTTTACAGTGCCGTGGCACTGTACAACCAAGCCTTCATCACCATCAACATGGGCAAACATGGCTACAAAACAGAGGCAAGGGAATTACTGGAAAGGGCAAAGACATCTGTGGATGTTTACTTGTCAGAAACAACAAATACCATGGTTTTTTTACAGACTGCCACAAGAGGCAACTTTGAACCACATCATGAAGGAGAACGCAACTTTCTAAAGCAAATAGATTCCAGGATGAGCATTCACAAAGCTTGGAAACTTAACATTGAACTTGCGGTAAATAAACTTAAAGAGCTTGAGGGTGAAGGCACGGCCATAACAGAGGTATCCTCAGTGTACAGCCTCTCAGAAAATCAAGACTACATCACAGCAAATGAACTCACGGCCTTGTATGACAATGGCCTGTGCATTGTGTTTGAGGTGAAAAAGAAGCCAGAGTTCAGCTTTGACGCTTTGATCTGTTTCTTCATCGGTATGTGTCAGGTCACCCTTGGAGTTCTGGTTTGTGCCCTGTCGTTTGGCGCTGCAACCCAGATTGGCTTCAGTCTCATCTCTGAAGGAGTCTCCGACATGATTGAAGGGATAACTGGCATGATATCGGGCACGTTCGATTGGGCGCAATGGGCCATCTCCAAAAGCATCAGCATTGGGATGTCTCTGCTCTCCGCAGGGTTCAGCGCCATTAAAAAAGTTGCCATCACAGCATATAAAGTCCTCAATGGTACTAAGAAACTCTCATCTGTCGCAAAGGATATCATTGGCACAGGAAAATATGTTTTCAAGTCCGCACAGGGAGCAGCAAAATCTATCTCCAAAGAAACAATTAAGACTGCAACAAAGAAACTGGCATCCCCTACAAACATAAAGATGGCTCTAAAACATGCAACCAAGTATGCATTTCAGGAGGTAGGGAAGCAGAGTTTAATCGCAGGAATTAACTACGTTATTGATGCTGGAATTGGGGCCATCTTTAAAATGATTTTAGAAAAAGCTTTGAAAGACATGGTCACTTCAACAGTCAAACAGAATGCCGAACTAGGTCTTAGTCTCACTAAGTACATTGGCTCTGCAGTACCTAAAGGAGCTTTGCAGAACCGCAGCAATTATAAAATTGACTCAAAGCTTGAACAACAAATGAAAGATTTAGTTCAAGTTATGACAAAAGATCTTATTCCTGGCCTCATGACTGATGCCACCACATCCCAAGTCAGTGATGTTATCAGCAGACTCTCTGAGGTGTGCAATAATGCAACTGACCTTGTGGAAAAAAGTGGGACACATTTGATTGCAAAAGGAGTCAAAATAAGTGTAGAAATAGCTAAACACACCACAACCTTGGTCCAAATGATTCAATCCATTCCTACAGAACATGTTATCAATGACATATTTGTCCTCGAATTAAAAAAAGAAATTGAAGAGCAGCAAAGAAATCTGGAGCAGTATGACCAAGATGGCAGACATGACTTACCAGATGTGATTCGCCTGAAGGATGAGTTCCTAAGCTCCATTTCGGAAAGTGTCTTCCAAGCATTCATAGATGCTTGTGCTGGTCATATGTCCGACTTTGTGACGCGACCATTCAAGAAGAAGGTCAATGCAGTCACTGGAAAAGTTGTTGACAAAGTACTTGGCAGACACAAAACTGAGGGCTTTTTCCAGGACCGGCAGCATAAACATGATATGAAGTCAGCCAGTCAGAAGACTGGGAAAGCTCTGTCAGAGACTGAAACAAAAGAACTCCTGGACTATGCAGAGAAGATTGGTGATGTTAATAGACCAGCCTCGGCCCTGGACATTTATGTCCTCACAAACAGTGACCTGCTCCATGGTAAAGGCATCCAGTTCAAAGTGGTGGATCAACATGGGAAAACACTCTCAGAGGAGTCCTACCCGGGAACGAACAGCTCAGCCGGCCAAATCACTCTACAGCTGACCAAAGAGCCTGAGGAAACACACAGGTATTTGTCCTAAACTGTTTGGTAGACCTTCATCAACAATACTGCAAATCTCCCCAAATTAGGATCTCTCCAATTAGAACTACATTAATGAGAACCAATGGTGCTCTTTATTTCTGCTCTTTCAGTGAGAAAGGAATCCTCTCTAAAGCAAAAGACAGAATCCAAGGAGTAGAAAGTCCATACAGTGGTCACTTTGACATCATCCAAGATGGCAAAGTAATCCCTGTGCGCTCAGAGAACCAGAACTGCCTGTACCATGCCCTAGTACAGGCAATATCTAACAGGTCAGAGGATGAGATCAAGAGTCAAGCTGTGAATCTACGAAACAATGTTAAAGACCAGGTACTGTAGGCCTACGCATGTCTACGTATAGTTTAAATCATTCTTAAACTAAATAACTTTCTGAAATATGTAATTTTAATCAAATCCAACGAAGGAACTCTAGGAATTAAGATGATTGGTAGATACCAACTGTCCCTAAATAAAATAAATGAATATAACAGATTGCACCTTTAACCTTGGTTGTGGAGTAATTGGAGTTATTGATACCTGTTATGTCTTCCCATAGATCAAAGGGAACCTTCATGCTCATAGTGAAATGGTAAAAACACAGAAGGCCTATGATGCACTCAAGAAAAATCATGGAAAATATGCTATAGTTGGAGGGGTAGGGCCGACAGCACAGACGAGTGATGATGAGGAATATGGTCACGATATCAGTCCCATGAAGTATATTCCTTATAGTTCCTCAGGGATAAATGAGGAGGACATAGCCTATGCGTACCAACTTGGATCAGTTGGTCCTTACAAAAGGTAATTTTGCATAATATTTGTTTTATTTTATATGGGCATTGTTAAAATCTACCGATGTAATTATAATGACCCTGCATTGTTTTTACATTTGAATATATTATTAAGACCAGAAATGTATATAATAATTCATAAAGCATTGACATACAAATTGTATAAATAGATGTGTTTACTTGAATTGTACTTTCATAGTACAACCTTTTCTCTTCTATCCCCTCATCAGAGTCAAAAACACCAGACTTATCTCTGAATACATGGGGGAAAGAGGCGTTGTGGAGGCAGACCATATCCCACCAAAGAGTTCCCTGAAGCTGGCCAGAGACCAACAATCTCAGATGAAAGATCTTCAACAGAAGAATCCAAAGCTTTACGATATGATAAACAGAATTGGATCAGATTCAAATGGAGAGAACCTGCCCACAATGCGGGTTCTCAAACAGCATCACAGGAATGCTCTAACCACTGGAGCCAGTAAGGCATCTGTCATCTGCAGGTGAATTATCTATTATTATACAGTGCATTCGGAAAGTAGTCAGACCCTTTGACTTTTTCCACATTTTGTTACGTTACAGCCTTGTTCTAAAATTGATTAAATAATTGTTTTCCCCTCATCAATCTACACACAATACCCGATAATGACAAAGTGAAAACAGGTTTTTAGAAATGTTTGCAAATGTATAAAAAAAAAAAAAAACGGAAATACCCTATTTACATAAGTATTCAGACCCTTTGCTATGAGACTCGAAATTGAGCTCAGGTGCATCCTGTTTCCATTGATCATCCTTGAGATGTTTCTACAACTTGATTGGAGTCCACTTGTGGTAAATTCAATCGATTGGACCTGATTTGGAAAGGCACACACCTGTCAATATAAGGTCCCACAGTTGACAGTGCATGTCAGAGCAAAACCCAAGTCATGAGGTCGAAGGAATTGTCTTTAGAGTTCCGAGACTGGATTGTGTGGAGGTAGAGATCTGGGGAAGGGTACCAAAAAATGTCTGCAGCATTGAAGGTCCCCAAGAACACAGTGGCCTCCATCATTTTAAATGAAAGAAGTTTAGAACCACCAAGACTCTTCCTAGAGCTGGCCATCCGGCCAAACTGAGCAATCGGGGGAGAAGGGCCTTGGTCAGGGAGGTGACCAAGAACCTGATGGTCACTCTGAAAGAGCTCCAGAGTTCCTCTGTGGAGATGGGAGAACCTTCCAGAAGGACAACCATCTCTGCAGCACTCCACCAATCAGGCCTTTATGGTAGAGTGGCCAGACGGAAGCCACACCCCAGTAAAAGGCACATGACAGCCCACTTGGAGTTTGCCAAAAGGCACCTAAAGGACTCTCAGACCATGAGAAACAAGATTCTCTGGTCTGATGAAATCAAGATTGAACTCTTTGGCCTGAATGTCAAGCGACACGTCTGGAGGAAACCTGGCACCTTCTCTATGGTGAAGCATGGTGGTGGCAGCATCATGCTGTGGGGATGTTTTTTAGGGGTAGGGACTGGGAGACTAGTCAGGATCGAGGGAAAGATTAACGGAGCAAAGTACAGAGAGATCCTTGATGAAAACCTGCTCCAGACCGCTCAGGACCTCAGACTGGGCGAAGGTTCACCTTCCAACAGGACAACGGCCCTAAGCACACAGCCAAGACAATGCAGGAGTGGCTTCGGGACAAGTCTCTGAATGTCTGGCCGAACCCCATCGAACATCTCTGGAGAGACCTGAAAATAGCTATGCAGCGCGCTCCCCATCCAACCTGACAGAGCTTGAGAGAATCTGGAGAGAAGAATGGGAGAAACTCGCCAAATACAGGTGCGCCAAGCTTGTAGCGTCATACCCAAGAAGACTTGAGGCTGTAATCACTGCCAAAGGTGCTTCAACAAAGTACTGAGTAAAGGGTCTGAATACTTATGTAAATGTGATAGTTCAAATTTTTTTATTTTTAATAAATTTGCTACAATTTCTAAAAAACTGTTTTTGCTTTGTCATTATGGAGTATTGTGTGTAGATTGATGAGGGGAAAAAACTATTTAATCCATTTTAGAATAAGGCTGTAACGTAACAAAATGTGGAAAAAGTCAAGGGGGTCTGAATACTTTCCGAATGCACTGTAGGTGCAATCCATCCCCTTTCTTTCCGCCTGTGATACACAATCGAGGCTGAAATAAAAACACAGAAACAAACCTACTTTGATTTAATTCAAGCAGGGTTCCTGCCTGGTCCTCTTCTTTGAGTTTTCACTTGTAAAAATACCTTTAATTTTGCTACCATTTGAAAAGTTCCATTCTTGTGGTGTATTAGGAATTGAATACTTACCATCTATGCTGCTTCCCTATTCGGAATGTTCTCAATCTCTTAACAACACTGTACATGCCCTTCCAACTCATAGGAAGCTGCAGGCGGATACACTTGTAAGCGGAGATGTGGAGAAATCACTGAAGTTCTCTTTCATCATGGCTCATCCGATTGCTTCCTGACCAGCTCAGAGCAGGTGATTATTGTCCTGTCTGTCCTTATATAGGAAATTCTTGACTAGATTTTTCTCATTTCAGTTAGAATATTAACCCTTAATTTGTTTATGTTTTTATTCTAGGAAACACCAATCAACTTACCCCGGGATCCATTATTATGTCTCCTGAAGGAACAGTGTTATACTACAAAGCTGGCTTCAATCAGATGCTGAATCACTACTGTAAAGAGGGGATCATCGACCAGAATCAGCTGAAGAGGCTGAAGTCCTGGGTGGCCGACAAAAAGTACCTGGACCAGAACACCCCAGAGTATAACGACATCCGTACAGCCATCCAATAACAAAACCTCCCCTGGGGAAATGTTGGTAAAGGGCTAAAATCATACTTTTATATTCAGCATATGAATATCATGAATTCAGTATAATCATACTGTGAATCATTTATTGTTGAACCTTAGGTGAGTGACAATTCAACATTTTTACTTTGTTGTTTTTGCTTAAAATTGATTATTCATTAGGTAGCCTATGGCTTTTTAAAATAGATACAGTAACTTATGTGCAAGTTGCATGAGATATAAGCTTGCTAAAAGAACAGTAGGTTCTTTACAGTAAGTTGTAAATTGACTTTTCATTTTGTTTCATTCAGTACTGTATACTATACTGGGTGTCAAATTTCATTTCTCAATGTCATAATATTTACTGGTGTCATAATATTTCACGTTTTTAGTGTCTTAGTATTGAAATATATAACCTACTCTCAATTTTTGTGTAATGATCATGGTAACCTTTTATTCTTATAATCAGTGCTTTCACAATCAAATCATGGTCTCATTGGCAGTGTTTATCATGTTCTTGATTTCTTTACTATTGGATTATGGATGATTTTATATTTACTCAATCCAAATGTTAATACATTTGTGCATTCTCAAAAATATTATCTGCATTTGAAACTATTGACAATAAACTCATTTTAATTTGCAAGACTATTAGCAATGGGCGCGTTCGAGCGGATACATTTTGTCTTTCAAAGTATGTTGCATTATGGGGATAAAAATTGTTCAACTTGTGCCAACATATCGATTGCATGAACTTTACAAAAACCATGTGATCAAAGGTCATGCCATTTTTGATGAAGTCACCTTCAAGTTGCTATAGCTGCTTCTCACCAACTGCATCATGCAGCCATCGCCTGGCTAGTGGGAGGCACTAGTTGTCAACCAATCATTAGGGTGATTTTGCTTGACCCACTCGAACGTAACCAAAGATGTGACTGAAACAGGAACCAACTTTACCACGATTCTAAAGCTACAGGGGATACGAAAAGTATATGAGACCTCTCTCTAACCAATTAATTGTGTGATATGGGGGTATAGAAGTTTATTTATACATTATAAAGACAAACTTTTATAAACAATAGCTGCTATGTTGACACTGCTATGTTGATCTGAGCCTTGCTGTTGGAAAACCACTAGTGTCCGACTTTAGTCTGTCACAGATGCACTACTACTACAGTCAGCTTCGTTAGACTAAAGGCGTCCACATGCTTCCCAGACTAAACAGTTCGGAAGAGTTTGTGCATATATTATGATGAGATTTTGTGACGTTTTTGTTTGTTTTTGGACTGGTAGGGTTTTTTTCGGCTGTTCAAGGAACACAAAACATTTTCTTGAGGCAAGCCTAAGTCGATTACTGAAGTCTACACCCTTCGTCGGTGATTGGTCAACAGTAGGGATTCTTCAGAAAAGTATTTGTTGTAATTTCTTTGAGAAATACTGCACCAAACGTCTTAGTTAGATGTAAAATTGAAATCTCCTTGGCAAAAACGTCAAACTTAATGACAGATTTCTTGAGTTATCTTAGATTAATTCTGACTATATTGAGGAAGTGTAATGTGGCTAAGGCGTCTCAAAATGGACAAACAGAACTATTGCCGTACTATTGACGTTTTTTTCTTGTTTTTTCAAGCGAAGGTCTTTTAAGGGAGGTACGAACACACCCAATTGATGAATCCCATTTGTGAATCCCAAACCAGCCCCCCGCCCCTACCAACCTGCTCGGAGGGCCCTCTGTTGTCACGTGTTACTGACGAAACTCGAGTGTAACTTCAATAGTGGTGAAGGGATCAAATAAACCCATCAACTTCAGGACACACTCGTGACTTGAATGATGCAGTTCATGTTCCAGTTCCACATACAAATGAGAAAATTCCCCTGTCATTCTACAAGATATAAACCTCAGTAACAGTTAAACATTTCATTTGGGAGGTATTCAGAATCAGACACAAACAAATACAGGTGGCTCATAATTAGCATGCCTCTCCATTATTTTGTGTGAAATTTCTTGAACTCAAAACTAACTACCACATTTCTCTAAAGCCGGCAGCGTTGCGGACAGTGGCTATCTGAGGCTCAAATTAGCCCCTACACACATCATTTTCACTCCCTCAGCTACCGGACACTTGTGCATATGGCAGAGGCGCGCATGAATGTGCAAATGGAGGGCAGAGGGGAAGGGGCTGATTTGGGATTGAACCCATGACTGTTTACTTGGCCTGACACGTTTTGTGATTGTTGGAAATATGGAGGATAGCCTAAAGTAATACAAAACGTGACGTGATGGATAAAATGACAGGCTATTGCTGTTCGGCAGACTGAGATTTAGAAATATCTTACTTAAAACAAATGTTTTGTGTCACCATTTATATATATAGTTGTTTAATTCATGCGGGTTATGTGTAGGCTACATACTTGCAATCAGCATCCAGGGCCGGCATTATGGGCGGGCCTTAGGGGGCCTGGCCCGCCCTACCGTACCTCCTGGCCCCTCCAAATAAAATACATGGTTGAAGGAAACTGTATGATATTTAGGCCATGTGAAGGAACATTTTATGTTTGTGCTTTTCTAATAACCAATTCGACTGGGTTCATGCAAGTGACTGATTGATCGTGCCTGGGAGGAATCCTCACTATCAATATAAGCAATTCGGCAGTACGCCCAGGACATTGCTTTGAGGACCGAAAGGGGTCTCAGTTTCAAGGTCTCAGCTTGGAAAGAAGATGCCTCGTGAGGTATTGGTCCGTCACATGCATGAACCAAACGTTAATGATGAATTAATGATGAATAATTAAAAATATAACTTGTCTGTGTAAGCAGTATATAAAAGAACTAACGGGACTGCCCCAGTAGAGCTCCCGACCGACGTGTACTATGGTGCATTAAGTTTGTTGGAACCTCTCCAGCTTGCTGATAATAAAAAATGATTCATTTAATATTGACCTCAGGAGTCCCTGGTGGTAATTTCCACGACAGCCATCTAAAGTTTAAATTACCTAAAAAAATTATTGTATTGTTAAATTAAATTAAATAAGGCTCAAGTAATTATGACTGACACGGTTTTAGACCTATCACATGCATCATGATGTCACGTCTCTTTTTATCGCCATTTCAAATTAGTAGTGGGTAGAGCCTCTTTGGTATTTTTCCACTTTGTCCAAAGTGCTGGATAGATCTCTAAATGTAGAGGTTTGTTAAACACAACAGTGTGCCTCAGTGATCAGTAGACCTTCAAATGGATATTAGAAATTGGTTTTAAAAGAATGTATCATCTGCTGCAACAAGTGCTGCTGAAACTCCACTCGTTGAAACCACTGCTACAGTTGCTGGCGATCATTGCAATGTGGCTAGCCCACAGAGTTCGGCTAGCCTAGTCTCTGTCAACGGTGAAGATAGCAGAGTCCCCCTCCCAGTCACACCACCAGCCTCCTTGCCGCCACCCAGCTCAGCAGCAGCTTCTAGCCATGCTAAAGCACAAGGGCCAGAACCACCCGCATCCAGAGGAGCAGCCTCAGATGACGTTGGGGTTGAGATGCCCAGTCAGGTGATATTAGATACGTTTCCAGTAAGATTGTATTCAGGGAAGAAGTGGCCTTTTGCTAATACATGGTACCATAATGGAGATTGGCAAGAGTATTCAGTACAAGGTGACGTTGTATTTTGTTTCCCCCTGCCGTCTGCATCATCAGATTCAACCTTTACCATTAAAGGGTTCTGTGATTGGAAGCATGCATTAAAGACAGATAAAGGACTGAACAAACATGCCACCTCGAAAGAACACTTAACATGTGAGGCTATGTGGAGGGAGAGAGAAATGCCTAATGCAGAAAATATCCACACTGGTTAACATGGATCAGCTTGTTCGTCATCGATATTACCTGGGCTCTTTTGTTGACATGATTGCATTTTTTTCTGTTAATCAACTCCCTCTAAGAGGAGATCATGATGCATTCAAAAGCATGACAGAGAAACACAGTGGGCTGTTCTAAAGCATGAAAGCATGAAAGACAATGGCAATTCGAATTCCAACCGCACCCGTTGTATAAATTGTATTTTTACATATCAATAATAAAGGCTGTTGGCACCTCCCTGAAAAAATGGAAATAAAATTCCATCCAACTGATTCGTTCTGGCACCAGGTCTGTCAGCATCTAACTCTACCTTGCCCATTGCCCAGGTGGTCCCTTGGGATGTCCATACCACATTGAAGTTGAAATATAAAATAGGTAAGGTTACGTAAGGGTTATGGTTAAGGTCAGGGGAGAATGACTGCCCCCTCACATTGATGATTTTAAGTTGAAGGCCGACCGCACAACTTACACAATCATGGTACCAATAATTGCTTCTATTTCACCAGATGTATGTCCTTGAACCGATTACTTTAAAATCAAATGCAGACTAAGTTAAAAGGATAATTTAGGTGATAATGGTAGCCTGCAGTACCTCATCGGCCTTCAACTTGAGATAGGCCTACTCAATGAAACGGGGCAGCACTGAGCTAGCCTGCAAACTAACATCCTAGAAAAGCTCAAACTGCGCATACAATGTTTCCAAAAGCTCCATGTGACATGATGGTGACATGCTGAAATGACACTCCCTGATCTTCAAATGCGCCACTGAGCATTCTCATAGGAAACAATGGGGTGACGTCATCAATGGCTTCATCCATATTGTTTTGACAGTCTATGATTAAGGTAAGAGTAGGGTTTAAGGTTAAGGATGCCCCAAGGAATCCCGGATAGCTTTAATACTGCCCCCCCCCCCTTCAAAAAAAGTGCCTTCAGAAAGTATTAATATCCCTTGACTTTATCCGCATTTTGTTGTGTTACAGCCTGCATTTAAAATGGATTAAATTGAGATTTTATGTCACTGGCCTACACACAATACCCCATAATGTCAAAGTGGAATAATGTTTTTTTTTTTTTTTTTACTAATTAATTTAAAATGAAAAGTTGAAATGTCTTGAGTCAATAAGCATTCAACCCCTTTGTTATGGCAAGCCTAAATAAGTTCAGGAGTAAACATTTTGCCACTACAAATATACAGGTGTCCTTCCAAACTCAGATGCCGGAGAGGAAGGAAACCGCTCAGAGATTTCACCATGAGGCCAGTGGTGATTTTAAAACAGTTACAGAGTTTAATGGCTGTGATAGGAGAAAACTGAGGATGGATCAACACCATTGTAGTTACTCCACAATACTAACCTAAATTACAGAGGGAAAAGAAGAAAGCCTGTACAGAATAAAAATATTATAAAACATGCATCCTGTTTGCAATAAGGCACTAAAGTAAATATGCAAAAAAAATGTGGCAAAGAAATGAACTTTATGTCCTGAATACAAAGCATTGTTTGGGGCAAATATTGTACAATCCAGGTGTGCAAAGCTCTTCGAGATTTACCCAGAAAGACTTACAGCTGTAATCGCTGCCAATTGTGATTCTAACATGTATTGACTTAGGGGTGTGAATACTTATGTAAATTAGATATTTATGCATTTAATTTCCAATACATTTGCAAACACATTGTCATTATGGAATTCTATTTCGCTTTAGGGATTATGCTAGTCACTCAATGGGATATCCTTTCGCCTGGCGGTAGGATGAGTCGAGATATTAATATCAGAGTAATTCCGTTCCACCGGTGTGATGCGCATGCTCCCACCCCCTATAAATACCTACCTCTTTTCTTCCGTCGGCTACGCAGGTGAGTGAGAAGTGGAAGAAGACTCTGTAGGTGAGTTTTTCGTTGAGTGTGTAGAGTATACTCCATTCTGGGTGAAGCTTGCTCCTCCCAGGAGTGCGCTGCAGTGTTTTGTCGTCTGTGAAGTTTTTTTTCTTAAAGGTCGACACCGTGCTACGAAGTAGGGTGAACGGGTTGGGCCAACCTGTTCACGGCGCGAGGCTTAGTTGTCTTGTCTGTGTCTGTCCGCCTGTTAGCCTCCCGGCTAATTGCGTTACCTGTTGCTTGTTAGCTTCAGCTGGACCCTAGTCTCTTCTCTCTGGAGATTGAGTTTGGGTACCGCACCTACCCAGGCTAGACTCTGTGTTCTAGCTCTAGCTAAACACAGTTGCTCTCCAGAAGTAGGACGAGTTATCGCAGAGTCGCACCTTAACGTCCAGGCTTCACATCCTAGCTAGCATACTCCCTTACTGGCTGGAGCTGCAGCTTGCCAGAGTGAGATTCAAGGCGCTCGCCTCACTAATCTTGCGAGAGCTGGCCAGTCTGTTCTCAGGACCTCTCCTCACACTGTTGGTTACTGTGTCAGTAGTTTGGCTCCTCACATCCATACCTTTTGGGGATTGTAAGTGGAATTTGAGTGGAGTTCTTGAGGTCTTTGGTCGATCCTGTCTGGGCCATCCTTAAAGTATGATGTACGCAGAAGCCATTTTAGCATGTTATGATGAAGCGCAGGATGGTCCGCTTGGCAGCCATCCACTCATGGCAAGGTTCCTTAAGGGAGTCTGTCGATTACGCCCCTCAAGAGCCCCCTCAATTCCCGATTTGGATCTGGTTCTTGGTGGATTATTCAGACCTCCCTTCAAACCGTTAGACGCTATAAACTTGAAACATCTCTCAAGACAGCGTTTCTGGTGGCATTCGCCTCTACCAAGAGGGTTGGCGAGCTCCATGCTTTGTCTGTTAGTGATGATTGTTATCGTCTAGGCCCGGGTAAGGCGAGCGTTACTCTGCGGCCTAATCCTGCCTTCCTACCAAAGATCCTGCTCCCAGGTCACATGAACAGGGAAATGGTGCTAACAGCCTTATCCACCTCCCTGCCCCCTGGGGCTCATGATGTTGATGTACGCGCTCTGTCCTGCTTTAAACTTACTCTTGAAAGTTGTAATGGTAGAATGCAGAAGGTGCAATTTAGAAATTCGGTGGTGCATCATCAGTTCCTCTTGTCATGTTAGTCATTGCATACGTTAGAGCTATTTATAATTATACATTTCCAGATCAACTAGCCCCATGTCAGCTACAGTTTTATATACTGAACAAAAATATAAAACGCAACATGTCAAGTGTTTGTCCCATGTTTCATGAGCTGAAATTAAAGTTCCCAGAAATTTTCCATATGCAAATTTGTGCACAAATTTGTTTACATCCCTGTTAGTTAGCATTTTTCCTTTGCCGAGATAATCCTGACAGGTGTGGCATATCAAGAAGCTGATTAAACAGCATGATCATTACACAGGTGCACCATGTGCTGGGGACAATAAAAGCCTACTCAAATGTGCTGTTTTGTCACACAATACAATGCCACAGATGTCTCAAGTTTTGAGGGAGCATGCAATTGGCATGCTGACTGCAGGAATGTCCACCAGCGCTGTTGCCAGATAATAGATTGTTCATTTCTCTACCATAAGCCGCATTCCAACGTCGTTTTAGAGAATTTGGCAGTACGTCCAACCGGCCTCAACTGCAGACCTTGTGTATGGGGTCGTGTGGGTGAGCGGTTTGCTGATGTAAATGTTGTGAATATAGTGCCCCATGGTGGGGGTATGGGCAGGCATAAGCTACATACAACTAACACAGTTGCATTTTATTGATGGCAATGTGTTGAGTACAATGTACAATGCATTCGGAAAGTATTCAGACCCTTTCACTTTTTCCACATTTTGTTACGTTACAGCCTTATTCTAAAAATGATTTTTTTTTCTCGGCAATCTACACACCATACCCCATAATGTCAAAGCAAAAATAGTTTTTTAGACATTTTTGCAAAAAAAAAGAAACTGAAATCACATTTACATAGGTATTCAGACCCTTTACTCATGACTTTGTTAAAGCACGTTTGGCAGCGATTACAGCCTCAAGTCTTCTTGGGTATGATGCTACAACCTTGGCACACGTGTTTGGGGAGTTTCTCACATTCTCTGCAGATGGGGAGTGTCGTTGCACAGCTTTTTTCAGGTCTCTCCAGAGATGTTCGATCGGGTTCAAGTCCAGGCTCTGGCTGGGCCACTCATGGACATTCAGAGACTTGTCCCGAAGCAACTCCTGCGTTGTCTTGGCGGTGTGCTTAGGGTCGTTGTCCTTTTGGAAGGTGAAGCGTCACCCCCAGTCTGAGGTCTGGAGCAGGTTTTCATCAAGGATCACTCTGTATTTTGCTCTGTTCTTTCCCTCGATCCGAACTAGTCTCCCAGTCCCTGCCGCTGAAAAACATCCACACCGTATGATGCTGCCACCACCATGCTTCACCGTAGGGATGGTGCCAGGTTTCCTCCAGACGTGACGCTTGGCATTCAGGCTAAAGAGTTCAATCGTGGTTGCATCAGACCAGCACATCTTGTTTCTCATGGTCAGAGTCCTTTAGGTGCCATTTGGCAAACTCCAAGCGGGCTGTCATGTGCCTTTTTTTAAGGAGTGGCTTCCGTCTGGCCACTCAACCATAAAGTGCTGCAGAGATGGTTGTCCTTCTGGAAGGTTCTCCCATCTCCACAGAGGAACTCTGGAGCTCTGCCAGAGTGACCATCGGGTTCTTGGTCACCTCCCTGACCAAGGCCCTTCTCCCCCGATTGCTCAGTTGTTTGGCCAGGCGGCCAGCTCTAGAAAGTCTTGGTGGTTCCAAACTTCTTCCATTTAAGAATGATGGAGGCCACTGTGTTCTTGGGGACCTTCAATGCTGCAGAAATATTTCGGTACCCTTCCCCAGATCTGTGTCTCGTCACAATCCTGTCTCTGAGCGCTACGGATATTTCCTTCGACCTCATGGCTTGGTTTCTGTTCTGACATGCACTTAACTGTGGGACCTTTTTATATAGACGATGTGTGTCTTTCCAAATCCTGTCCAATCAATTGAATTTACCACAGGTGGACTCCAATCAAGTTGTAGAAACATGTCATGGATGATCAATGGAAACAGAATGCACCGGAGCTGAACTTCGAGTCTCATAGCAAAGGGTCTGAATACTTATGTAAATAAGGTATCTCTATTTATTTTTAATTACCAACAACTGTCATTATGGGGTGTTGTGTGTAGATTGATGAGCAAAACAATTATTTAATACATTTTAGAATAAGGCCGTAATGTAGCAAAATGTGGAAAAAGTCAAGGGGTCTGAATACTTTCCGAATGCACTGTACTTCCATTTGCTGCCCACTGCTGTCACTAACGTTGTCTGATTTAATCAGGCTGTAATACACAATTGGTATACAGCCTTAGCTAGCAGTTTGTAACTGGCTAATGTGATTCTCCATTAGCCGTAACAGGTTAGGTACTGTTTAGCGTAGCACAGAGAATTTTCGACCAAACTTAACTTGACGATAATTCCCGACTTGGAAAACAACAAATGTCTTCTAAACGTCCATATCTAGTTGTAGTGGGTTCGTTCGAATCTAGAAAATGCTCCGTTATTAAATTCAATAATTTGTTTGGCGCCATGTGTATGCCGCCATCTTGTCTATTTCAAATCTTCTCTCAATGATCGAGACAGTGTCATCATGACATGGAGCACTTTGGGGTGGACACCCACCTGTCTCAAACAATGAGAGAATATTTGAAATAGACAGTATGGTGGTGTATACATAATTGGCATAGGCATCATTAGGCCTGGGCTTCCGGGAATGCAGCCGTGAATGTTTTGGTCCAGCCTCTAACCTTTTGATGGTTAGATAATTTAGAAATTGCAGGATGTACATCTGATATGAGTTTGCATAACAGTGCATCACTAACAAGCTAGGAAGTATGCCATAGACAAACTGAGCACAGCTTTGTGTCATGGTTTCACCAATACTTTACTGAAAACCTTGTATCTAGCCCAAACTGTTCAAAAGCTGTGTTGTTTTTTCTATCGAGAATTCGCAGGAATCATTTGATAAATTAACCATGTCCCAGGCCGTTTCAAAACCAGGCTACTCGCGGACTGCTAACTAGCCTATTTGTTTGATAACAAACAAGCTTGTTCAGTCATGTTAAATTATTACCTAATAACTGGACAGGCACAACTTTGGTTAGAGATGGCACATGGAGAAAGAGATTATGAACCCAAATGTCTATACGTTTTATTCTAGTTGAGTGGAGTGGGGAAAAAATGAAGACATAATTTGGGCCGGGTGTAGCCCGACGTAGATTTAGGCTATGCAATGTTCTCTTCAGGAGATTTTCTGTTTTTATTTATTTCATATTAACTGATGTAAGTCAGTGGAACCGTCAATGAGAACCATTCCTATTCCTTATGATGGGCTATCATATTATAGGGTAATTGATGTGCTTGTCAGCAAGAACAGTATTGTTATTCCTCATACTTATTTTATTCACTACTTCCAAATTTTGCTTATTTGAAATGGAATATACATGTGTCTTTGAAAATAAATTACAAATGCATTTTTGTAGGCATTCAGGTAGGGAGGCTAAGTCATGGATATGTTGATTGCAAACATAATGTCAAACCTATATTGCAGTGTGCTAATGACAGTGTTGATGGCGCTGTCTGTGCAGATTGGAACCTATTCGACGGCAGTGTGTTCTAAAGCCCACAACAAGCCATTCTACGTGGTAGCGGAGAGCTTCAAGTTCATCCGTCTCTACCCTCTTAACCAGAAGGACATCTCGGACAGATTTATGGCGAGAATGAACCATTCAGAGCCTGCCACCACTTCAGAGCAGGGATGGATTATAAGATATGTTGTGCCATGGGCTGATTCACATTAACGTGTGACTTGAGCAAACTGACTGATAATGTCAGAACAAAATCAAAGTTGAGAAACTATCACAACTGTTTCTGTATTTTCTCTCTGGTGTCTAACCAGTCTTTCTTCTCCCCAGTACAAAGCCAACACCCTGAAGACTGTTTCTAACATGTCAGAGGAACACTCCATGATCAACTACACCCCTCCCTACCTCCCACGTAACTCTTCACAGACCTGGGGGTCCTCACCCCCTCCACCATCAGCGATGAACTTATCAAACTTTATATAGAAGTGCCTTAAAACAAAAAACCTCAATAAAAAAACAGTCAATGGGAGACTGGCGTATCAGTTTGGATCTCTATAGATTGTTAGTTACAAAATGTCTATGCACAATTTTACACTGTGTACATAAAACTGTTCTGAAAGACAATGTATTTCTCTGGGTCATAACAGAGGAATAGATGCAAAACAGATGGCTCTATTTTTAAAGTATGTGCCAAGTTCCATGACTGGTCCTGCTCCATGTGTAACCGGCCGTGTTTCCCCCCCGTGGTTGTTCTCTAGGTGGTGTACAAAGCCCCCCCTAAAACACCATCCAGGGCCTCTGGTATAAAAAATGTCATGTCAAACCGGCCATGTTCTCAGGATCAACAGCAAGGTGGGAAGACCCGCCCTGCTGACATAGTGGCAGGGAAAAGACTGACAAGTGTTATGTCTCATGACAGGTGTGTTTCATGTGTCCTGCTGAGCTGTGTTGGTCCTGCTGGAGTCTGTCCTGTCACCTGTTTCTCAAAGTCCTCCTCGCTGATCTGTCCCTTCAGCCTATTCAGAAGACGAGTGTCTTACAACAGCTCCTTCATGTACTCATCGTCCATATCCGAGCCCTGAAGAGAACAAAGTCATCTGATCTGCTTATTTTTTCTGCATATTTTCTGTTCCAATATAAAAAATGTCCTAGAAGCATAATGTTATAAATAACTGAAAATGGAATTAACTAGCATGATTTGACAGTTGAACGCAAGGGATACAATCATAGACAGTGTAGCTCAACTGTAAATAAATACCTCATCCCGGTTCCTCTTGGCAGCAGTCCTCCTGCAGTCCTTCCTGTTCTTCTGTTTGGACCAGGCTTTGTTCTTATCGTTGTTTCCTGGGAGCAGCGGCTCCTCTCCTTTCCTTCAGCTCAATCAGCAGCTTCTGCCTCAGCTTCTCCCGCTGCTTGTCCTTGTAGCGGATGTTGTCTGTGTCTATGGTCGTTTTTTTTTTAAGTCTGGGAAGTTCTTCCCTTTCAGCTCAGGCATCCTGGGCATGCGGAGGAGGGCGAAGCCACGGGCCAGTGCAACAAAGTTCAGATCTGACCAATGACGGGAGGATGACATTCACCTCAGCATAAAAAATCATTTTTGCCAAGCATCTCCATGCAGTCAGACCTTTGATTATTTTGTGCCACCTGGGCCACAATGATAAGTCCCCTCTCTGATCGAGTGTGACCCCCTCCCCATGGGTTACTGCAGCCAGTGTTGCCAGCACTGCCACTACCTGGGTGGGGGTACCCCACCGGAATCCCCACTGGCTAGGTACAAGGTCGTCAAGGTTCTCATTAGCAGCTTTGAGAATTTCCTTGTATATTATGCTCTCCCATCAGGGGGCTCTGGCTTTGTAGGACCAACCCTGCCAGGCAGGCTCAGAATCTTGAGGGGCGGTGCTGCTCAAGTAGGTCTCTGACCGCATTTATTTTTCTGTTTTGGCTGCATATAGGCAACTCACAGCAGGTCCATAAAACAGATTCTCTTTGGTGTATGGGTCGCTCAGGTGGGTGTCTAGGATATAGGGTTGGGGATCGTTCCATCATGATAGGACAATAAAAAAAATATTAGATGTATACTATATTTTAAAATGTATATCCCTCATCTGCACAAAATTGAAAGCTCTCTTTCACAACCCCTGCTCGCAGACAAACATTGGTTCTGCGATATGCAACCATTTCCTTTCTCACTCACTTAACGCCACACTTATTCAAACACAAAAACGCACACCACACCTTCCATCACAATTCATCCACATACTGTGCCTTGTCTTCTGTTTGCTATGTTTATCTCCACTATGTTGATTGAGTACTTGTGTTCTAATTTAGTTGTATTTGAAGATGTATTATTTTCCTTGTTATCTTTTCTTGTAATACCGTCTTATCCCTTTATAAAATACTATAAATGTGCTTTATTATTACAATCCCTACCATGGCTTGTATTGGGTGTTCTATTATTCGACTCTTCTATTAGAACTTTCAGAATAGCTATGGAGTAGTCTTTGTGTCGCGGAACATTTGGTTGTCAATATACAGTTTATCGACAACAAGAGCAACACGCTTCCCTTTTTAATCTATTTTCCTTGAAGATTGGGTACAGAA
Organism: Coregonus clupeaformis; assembly: GCF_020615455.1. Taxonomy (NCBI): domain Eukaryota; kingdom Metazoa; phylum Chordata; class Actinopteri; order Salmoniformes; family Salmonidae; genus Coregonus; species Coregonus clupeaformis. The sequence continues at coordinate 37,609 of NW_025535913.1, read as the reverse complement.
CTTTGCGCCGTTCTGCAACCTCCCTCGGGAACTGATCATTCATGCCAGCAAGTCTTTTACCTAGGCTTTTAACCATTACCATTACAAGATCGTACTTGTTAGAGAAATGTCCTCTGGTCTGATGAAACAAAAATAGAACTGTTTGGCCATAATGACTATTGTTATGTTTGGAGGAAAAAGGGGGTGTTTGCAAGCCGAAGAACACCATCCCAACCGTGAAGCACAGGGTGGCAGCATCATGCTGTGGGGGTGATTTGCTGCAGGAGGGACTGGTGCACTTCACAAAATAGATGGCATCATGAGGAAGGAAGATTATGTGGATATATTGAAGCAACATTTCAAGACATCAGTCAGGAAGTTAAAGCTTGGTCGCAAATGGGTCTTCCAAATGGACAATGACCCCAAGCATACTTCCAAAGTTGTGGCAAAATGGCTTAAGGACAACAATGTCAAGGTATTGGAGTGGCCATCACAAAGCCCTGACCTCAATCCTATAGTAAATGTGTGGGCAGAACTGAAAAAGCGTGTGTGAGCAAGGAGGCCTACAAACCTGACTCAGTTAAACCAGCTCTGTCAGGAGGAATGGGCCAAAATTCACCCAACTTATTGTGGGAAGCTTGTGGAAGGCTACCCGAAATGTTTGACCCAAGTTAAACAATTTAAAGGCAATGCTACCAAATACTAATTGAGTGTATGTACATTTCTGACCCACTGGGAATGTGATGAAATAAATAAAAGCTGAAATAAATCACTCTTATTATTCTGACATTTCACATTCTTAAAATAAAGTGGTGATCCTAACTGACCTAAGACAGGGAATTTTTACTAGGATTAAGTGTCAGGAATTGTGTAAAACTGAGTTTAAATGTATTTGGCTAAGGTGTATGTAAACATCCAACTTCAACTGTATATCTAGGAATGTCTAGGAAAACAGGTGGTGCTGAATTCAGACCTTAACCCTTTTCTCTCCAATATTGTCCTAATTTTCCTAAGGGACCCAGGAAGAATTTAGGAATTCCATGCTTATCTAAACTATGAATGAACACCTTCATTTCACCATTAACTATTATTCACCATCCACTTATTAAAAGTCTCCTTATAAGTCAATTCAGTCGCATCAGAAGAATATGCAGCTCTGATGCTTCTTATAAGAAACAGACCACAGACGTTTAAGGAAAGGGGGTACAAAGACAATTGGGTAAAACATGCCAATGATCATTTTGAAGGACTAATACAGCTGGAAAGCCTTCAACCAAAAGTTAAAGAAAAAGCAGAACATGTCCCCTCATGCTTCACCCAATACTCACCATTGGGGATGACATTTAAGGACATTATCAGGAAGCACTGGTACATTATTGATACTGACCCACAATTGAAACCCATTTTTATATATCCCCCACGTATGGTCTTTAAAAGGTGAGACAAAAAATCTGGTTGCTGTTCATTTTGTACAAGCTGGACATCCTATTAGTTCTCTGAGATACATTGGAATAGAAATGGTCAAGATGTCACGCAGGGGAGGGGACATTGAGAGGAAATTCTTCAATGGGAATCTTTCTGGATCCACAGGCTCTTGGACTTAACGAGGAGTTTGACTTGAAACCATTTTTATAGTTTCATTATGTCCAAAATGTGTGTTTAAAAAAAAAAATCCTAATTGAACATTATGTATATTACTGTAAATATTGCTTGCATTCCTTGTATATGATCATATATTTTGATACATTGAATGTTAATATTGTGAACCTATGTTATACATTTTTTAAACCTTTTGTTTCAGGAAGTACTGCCCCTTATATATACACACGACCTTCCACCCCCACCTGGGATATGGATGCCTGATGAAGACATAAGGGTCGAAACGTTGTTATAAAAAATATCACCTGGGAGCATGAGCAGCAGTGTTCTGCGTTTTCCTTTCTGTTTTTCATGAATTTGCCTACAACTCCAGCACCTGCGGAAAGTACCTGGATGTGCGTATGTCTTCAGCTTTTGTACTAAGACTATAGATTAAAGATGATCAGTTCATGGTATGTGTTTTTTCCCCCGTGTGTGTATGTGTTACTCACTGTGTAATTGTTGCAGAGGCTAGCTGGTGTTTTCTCCTTGAGTCTGATGGGTACAGGGCTTCTGAGACCAGCTCTCACCAGCTTCCGCAGCTCCTGAGTCTGAGTGGCTGAAGATAGACCTGCACGACGCTGCTTAGGGAGGTACCCCAGAATAACATTCAGACTGGAGAGAGAGACTTAAAGTGGACTTGTTGTTAGGGCTGTGACAGTTATTGGACAACTGTGACATTTATGGTTTTTGGATGAAGACCGTCATGAAAATAAAGTAACCGTCAAAAAATGTTTTATTTTTATAAAAATGCTTTAGCAACTTTATTTTAATGTAGATATACTTTACCCATAGCGGGAGTGTTAATTATATGGTATTGTTTTGCTAACTGAGTCAGTCTATTAAACTGTATACATCTCCTCTTTCCAACTATCTTTTGATGCGCTGCAAACAGCAAATCCGCTATATGCAGGGATAGGAGAGAATCTTTGAAGGTCAATTCAGGCCATTGAAGAGGGTAGGGGTGAAAAGTGGGGACTGGGGGTACCTATAGTACCTGTACATCCTATAGCCTATAGGGTGGGGGTGGATGGGTAGCCTCTGGCCTTTTTCATTGTTACAGTAGATTGGAGGCGTGAGGTGAAAAATATGGCTCTCATAGCAACGACAAAAAAACGGAACATCAGCTATTTGGGCACATTTTGGTTTCAAACCTAACAACAATGGAGAACCAGATGACTTGGACTAGCCTGTTTGCAGAATATGCGCAAAACCATAGACTACCTACTAAGAATTCCAGCACCACAAACGGCACACTGATAAATGGCGAGCACTGACGTTATTTAGTAGTAGGAATGGTGCCCTTCAGAAAGGTGGAGAAACCCACCTTCAAAGAAATGATCAGAGGAAGAACTTCTCAACATCCTCGATGGGGTTGCTCCCTCCGATCAACAGAATCTGTCTGAAAGAGGAAGAGTTCAGGTCATAGCAGGATTACAATAGGAGTCTTGGAACCATTAACAGTTTAGATCTGGAATAGAGCTTGCTGAACTGTGTTCATGTCTCCGGTTTTATCTCTGGACAAGCCCCTGGCTCTCCTCCTACCTGAACTGATGGAACTTCTGGAGGAACTGCCCCATCACCTCACTGATCTGCAGGGCCAGCTCTCTGGTCGGTGTGATGATCAGAGTACCAACCTGTGAAACGTCTCAGTCAGTTGTGGAAAAAGTACCCAATTGTCATAATTGAGTAAAAGTAAAGATACCTTAATAGAAAATGATTCAAGCAAAAGTGAAAGTCACCCAGTAAAACACTACTTGAGTAAAAGTCTAAAAGTATTTGGTTTAAAAAATACTTAAGTATCAAAAGTAAAAGTATAAATTCTCTCAAATTCCTTATATTAAGCTAACCAGATGTCTCCATTTAATTTTTTTAATTTACGGATAGCCAGGGGCATGTCGTGTATTGGGATTATGTCTTTGTTAAATGTTTTTTAAGTGGAACTGAAAGAATGTTGATTTTAGTATCAAGAGGGAATGTTTTAGTGTAACGCCACATACAACAGACAGGAAGTGTGTTGTAGACAGGGGAGACTGGTGATTGGCCAGAAGAGGGAGCATCTTTTTGCATTGTTTATAAGTAAGGGGCTAGACAAATAGAGGCAGAACGGCCATGGCAATCTGGGACGCCGTTCTCCAGACACACCGCGGGTCTGTAACTTATGCTGTAACCTCGTGATTTTAATAAAAGCCTCTAACACGGTGCAGCTTGAGCGGACTCTTTGTTGACAGCAATAATTGCCACCATTCACCCGATACGACAAATGGCGCCCAACGTGGGGCTGGTCTGCACCTCTCCTTTGCTCATTCGTAGCCGCCAGGCTAACTCAGGCTAACTCGCTTTGAAGCATGGCCAGACAAGGGTGAGTTTTTCTTACCGCTTTGGAGCATGTTAGATTGGATACGACTTGTGTACACTGGAGAGATGTACCATACGACCGTGCCTCGGGTGGCGTTTTTGCTGACGACTAGAGTCTGTTATAATATATTCCATGGGTAAACGGCAGGTAATTGGAAGTTTAGAGCATAAAACGGTAGGAATTAAGTATTGAAGGTGTACAATTAAAACAGATATGCGCATTCATTAGGGCACTGTACCGCTTAAGACCCCGGGGGGGCCATTTAGAAAATGATGGGCCGACAAATCCGCTTACACGATAGAATGTGCAAGTCGGTGGGTTTTTTAAAGGAAGAACTCGGTTTGATGGGGTTTATCTGATTGTGATTATGGTTAGACTTTCGTCCGACGGGATGTCTGATTGGGTCTAATTTCTCGGTGAAATGGTCATTAATCCACGGTAGCAAAAACGGTAGGATAAATATGTTAAAAAGGAATAAGGGCAGTGCAGGATATTTGTTTGTGTGGTAGGCCGCAGTTAGCTAAAGGCTAAGGCTAATGTTAATGCTAAATGGGAGTGTGTTTCATGCTACATTATACATAGCGGCTAATGCTAAATGCTAATTGTGTTGCGTGCTACATGCTAACGGATATCCTTAGAGACCCCATTGCGATGGATTAAAGTCTCTTGACTATGAGGGAGAACGGAGGTACAGCCGGACTGTTAACCGTCTATTTGGGTTGGGGAGAGGTCTAAGAATCTCCCTTCCACGGTGAAAAAGTATTTTAGAATGTATGCGCATGCGTTCAATTTTGCGACACTACACTACAGAAAGGGGGAGTTTATGGCACGAGATTAGGACACGTTTTGTTTTACGGCACTAAACTACAACACGAGGGTATAGTAAAACTACAAAACGGCATTGTGGGTAACGTGTCATATTCTGTGGGGTTACACTGCAGGGGGAGACAGGGAGACACAGACGAGGGAACAAAGAGGAGAAATTTTTACACGAATCTTCTAGTTGTTACATCGGCGGATGGTTAAAGATGAAACTTGTTTTGTGACCTATTGAATTTATAAATTAGATATATGGTAACGGATTATAATAAATTGAATTAAATAATTAAAAGACGATTAAAATTAAATAAAATGTTTTTGAGCGATCGATAATTATTCCTGAGTTAATTCTTAGAGCGAATGTAGAACGAACGAATATTGAATATGGTTGAAATAACTCAGTGATTGCATTAACTACTAAAATCTGTTTCTGTGTCTTTGTTCCCTTGTCATATGAGAGACAGGAGAGAGAGAGAGAGGAGATACAGGAAGTGCTGACGTGACAAGGTGTGATGCAGGCAGAGGATCAGATATCAGGCTAGTTCACAAAATCATCCCTTACAAAATATGTGATGTTATGACAATTTCACATAGGCTTGGCAAATACTCATTTGAATAAAATTTGCATTTTGGAGTCTCTGTGCATCACTGGGCTGGATTACAGTTCGGTTGGAAATCAGGTACTGACATTATTCTGCAATTAAGATACTTGGGTGCATATTAAACAATGGAATTTATAAAAATCAAAGGGTTGTAAGGTTAGAAGGCTTTGTTTTTGGGATTGCTTTGAAGTTGACTAACTTACATTTACTTTCCTGATGGGTTGTGGTAAGATAGCCACTAATTGATAAATTGGTGACATAGGATATAGGAATAAAAATTGGTTTTAATTATTCATAATTTTTAATTGATTTTTTGATTGATTTTTTATTTTAATTAGAAATGGTTTTTGAATAAAACATTTAATGGAATTTTTTAATATTCATATTTTAGTTGATTTGATTTTGGGGGGGGGGGAAAATAAATTTTTTTGTTTTTTTTTGTTGGTTGTTTAGGTTTATATTAATAATTAGAGGGGGGAAGCCATAGGCTATACAGGCTAAAATAAAATAATTAACAATAAAGGAATATAAAAGGGTTGATATAGGGGAAAAAATAGTAATCCTTTAACTAAAGTAGTGTTAGAAAAACTAATGGCAGAAGTTAGTACACCTTTCTCACATACGGATTCAGCAAAAAGACACCCACCTTATGAGAAGGAAGTACAGCTTAGGGATGTTTATCCTCAGCTTCCGGTGATCATCCAGGAGGGTGATTGTTGCATCAGAGATGAAGACGAATAATAGATAGAGGACAAGCAGAAACGACGATCACAGAAGAAAAGTAAGAAGATGATGGAAGATGATATTTCGAGGACAGAACTTAGAATATAAGCTTTTGAAGAATCCTGATATGTCAACAGCAAGAAAGAACAGGACGAAGAAACTCTGAGAAAACTCAATCATACAACTGGTGGAGAAGAGAAGCTTTGGTTATGAAGAATCAGAGTGAACCAAATCAACAATCACTGTTACAGCTTCAACTGAACAATATAAAATGCAATTGTACCAGCCAAGGTGGGTACCAAATGTTCCATATCCACAGCCAGTTTCTGGACAGACACAGAATTGGAGAGGAAGAGGACGAGAAGGCTTAGAAGGAGGAGGAAGATTTCAGCTACACTTCCAGCAACTTTCAGAAGACTGTTATAATTGTGGACAGATTACATTTACATTTTAGTCATTTAGCAGACGCTCTTATCCAGAGCGACTTACAGGAGCAATTAGGGTTAAGTGCCTTGCTCAAGGGCACATTTACGTCATTTAGCAGACGCTCTTATCCAGAGCGACTACAAATTGGTGCATTCACCCTATAGCCAGTGGGATAACCACTTTACAATTATACTTTTTTTTGGGGGGTAGAAGGATTACTTTATCCTATCCCAGGTGTTCCTTAAAGAGGTGGGGTTTCAAATGTCTCCGGAAGGTGGTGAGTGACTCCGCTGTCCTGGCGTCGTGAGGGAGCTTGTTCCACCATTGGGGTGCCAGAGCAGCGAACAGCTTTGACTGGGCTGAGCGGGAACTATAGCTTCCGCAGAGGAAGGGAGCCAGCAGGCCAGAGGTGGATGAACGCAATGCCCTCGCCTGGGTGTAGGGACTGATCAGAGCCTGAAGGTACGGAGGTGCCGTTCCCCTCACTGCTCCATAGGCAAGCACCATGGTCTTGTAACGGATGCGAGCTTCAACTGGAAGCCAGTGGAGTGTGCGGAGGAGGGGGGGGTGACGTGAGAGAACTTGGGAAGGTTGAACACCAGACGGGCTGCGGCATTCTGGATGAGTTGTAGGGGTTTAATGGCACAGGCAGGGAGCCCAGCCAACAGCGAGTTGCCAGTAATCCAGACGGGAGATGACAAGTGCCTGGATTAGGACCTGTGCCGCTTCCTGTGTAAGGCAGGGTCGTACTCTCCGAATGTTGTAGAGCATGAACCTGCAGGATCGGGTCACCGCCTTGATGTTGGCGGAGAACGACAGGGTGTTGTCCAGGGTCACGCCAAGGCTCTTCGCACTCTGGGAGGAGGACACAACGGAGTTGTCAACCGTGATGGCGAGATCATGGAACGGGCAGTCCTTCCCGGGAGGAAGAGCAGCTCCGTCTTGCCAGGGTTCAGCTTGAGGTGGTGATCCGTCATCCATACTGATATGTCGGCCAGACATGCAGAGATGCGATTCGCCACCTGGTTATCAGAAGGGGGAAAGGAGAAGATTAGTTGTGTATCGTCAGCGTAGCAATGATAGGAGAGGCCATGTGAGGATATGACAGAGCCAAGTGACTTGGTGTATAGGGAGAAAAGGAGAGGGCCTAGAACTGAGCCCTGGGGGACACCAGTGGTGAGAGCACGTGGTGCGGAGACAGCTTCGCCACGCCACTTGGTAGGAGCGACCGGTCAGGTAGGGACGCAATCCAGGAGTGAGCCGCGCCGGAGATGCCCAGCTCGGAGAGGGGTGGAGAGGGAGGATCTGATGGTTCACTGTATCAAAGGCAGCAGACAGGTCTAGAAGGACAAGAGCAGAGGAGAGAGAGTTAGCTTTAGCAGTGCGGAGAGCCTCCGTGACACAGAGAAGGGCAGTCTCAGTTGAATGACCAGTCCTGAAACCTGACTGGTTTGGATCAAGAAGGTCATTCTGAGAGAGATAGCAAGAGAGTTGGCTAAAGACGGCACGCTCAATAGTTTTGGAAAGAAAAGAAAGAAGGGATACTGGTCTGTAGTTGTTGACATCAGTGGGATCGAGTGTTGGTTTTTTGAGAAGGGGTGCAACTCTCGCTCTCTTGAAGACGGAAGGGACATGGCCAGCGGTCAAGGATGAGTTGATCAGCGAGGTGAGGTAGGGGAGAAGGTCACCGGAGATGGTCTGGAGAAGAGAGGAGGGGATGGGGTCAAGCGGGCAGGTTGTTGGGCGGCCTGCAGTCACTAGTCGCAAGATTTTATCTGGAGAGAGAGGGGAGAAAGAAGTCAAAGCATAGGGTAGGGCAGTGTGAGCAGGACCAGCAGTGTCATTAGAATTAACAAACGAGGATCGGATGTCGTCAACCTTCTTTTCAAAGTGGTTGACAAAGTCATCCACAGAGAGGGAGGAGGGGGGGAGGATTCAGCAGTGAGGAGAATGTGGCAAAGAGCTTCCTAGGGTTAGAGGCAGATGCTTGGAATTTAGAGTGGTAGAAAGTGGCCTTAGCAGCGGAAACAGATGAAGAAAATGTAGAGAGGAGGGAGTGAAAAGATGCCAGGTCGGCAGGGAGTTTAGTTTTCTTCCATTTCCGCTCAGCTGCCCGAGCTCTGTTCTGTGAGCTCGCAATGAGTCATCAAGCCACAGAGCTGGAGGGGAGGACCGAGCCGGCCGGGAGGATAGGGGACACAGGGAGTCAAAGGATGCAGAAAGGGAGGAGAGGAGGGTTGAGGAGGCAGAATCAGGAGATTGGAGGGAGAAGGATTGAGCAGAGGGAAGAGATGATAGGATGGAAGAGGAGAGAGTAGTGGAGAGAGAGAGCGAAGGTTGCGGCGGCGCTGTTACCATCTGTGTAGGGGGCAGAGTGAGTAGTGTTGGAGGAGAGCGAGAGAGAAAAGGATACAAAGTAGTGGTCGGAGACATGGAGGGGAGTTGCAGTGAGATTAGTAGAAGAGCAACATCTAGTAAAGATGAAGTCAAGCGTATTGCCTGCCTTGTGAGTGGGGGGGTGAGAGGGTGAGGTCAAAAGAGGAGAGGAGTGGAAAGAAGGAGGCAGAGAGAAATGAGTCAAATGTAGACGTGGGGAGGTTGAAATCCCCCAAGACTGTGAAGGGTGAGCCATCCTCAGGAAAGGAACTTATCAAGGCGTCAAGCTCATTGATGAACTCTCCAAGGGAACCTGGAGGGCGATAGATGACAAGGATATTAAGCTTAAATGGGCTAGTGACTGTGACAGCGTGGAATTCAAATGAGGAGATAGACAGATGGGTTAGGGGAAAAATTGAGAATGACCACTTGGGAGAGATGAGGATTCCTGTGCCACCACCCCTCTGACCAGATGCTCTCGGGGTATGCGAGAACACATGGTCAGACGAGGAGAGAGCAGTAGGAGTAGCAGTGTTTTCAGTGGTAATCCATGTTTCCGTCAGTGCCAGGAAGTCGAGGGACTGGAGGGTGGCATAGGCTGGGATGAAGTCAGCCTTGTTGGCGGCAGAACGGCAGTTCCAGAGGCTGCCTGAGACCTGGAACTCCAGGTGTGTGGTGCGTGCAGGGACCACCAGGTTAGAGAGGCAGCAGCCACGCGGTGTGAGGCGTTTGTGTAGCCTGTGCGGAGAGGAGAGAACAGGGATAGGCAGAGGCATAGTTGACAGGCTGCAGCAGATGGCTACAATAATGCAGAGGAGATCGGGATGAAATGAACATCAGGGAAAGGAGAGAGCAGGCCTCCCTCACCAAAAAAAAAAAATATATATATAACTCTCCCAACTTCCACCTCAGAAACTATAATTGTTTCACTGAACCACCCGAGTAAAACTCTCCCAACTTCCACTTTAGAAATTAGAATTGTTGTAAACTACAGCAGACTGTTATCAGTAGCTGTAATTAAGTACAGCAGCTACCAACCACCTAACGTTAATGCCTCGGATGAGGTTAGAAAAACAGCTGAATGGTAGCAGCTAGCTGGCTCAATCACAGGTACTCTTAAGCATGAAATAACATTGGAAACAATTAACCATAGTTGCAAAAAGTTACCAGTAGCTACCCGCTAGCTAGCTAGCTTTGTTGGTCCAAGTAGTGGGTAGGCTAGCCTCGTGCTTCGCCGGAGTCCGCCGAATACAGTCCTTACCTACAATAATTACCTACAATAACCTTCAATAACTACCTGAGTAAGCTACCTATAATACCAAACTACAATACCTACCTACAATCTAAATACATGGTTTAAGCTTAACTCAACACCATTTAAGAAGCCAAGCTTACCTTTCATAACGCAGCAACGATTAAACGTTGGGTAGCTAGCACAAAGATATTGTATTTAGCTACCACAGCCTGCTGGTAGTGATGGCTGGCTAGCAATGGCTACTGTGTTGACTTTGTTTGAAAAACGGCGTCGCTGCGAATGAATGTAGCTGGCTAAAAGGATATTGTTTTTAGTTGCAACCGTTGCTAATAGCAACTCGCCAGCTAATCCAGGAGGTGAGTTAGCTAGCCAGCCTGTGCTACATCCGGCACCGCCGAATACAAAAAGTAACCTACAATAACTACACAACAGCTACCCACAACAGCCCACGATGCCTACCTATACTACTTAATAATATACAGCCCACGATGCCTACCTATAGTGCCTAACTACAATCTAAATACATAGTTTAAGCCTTACTCGACAAAGCCCAAGCTATGTATAAAGCCAAACTGGCAGACTGCAATCAGTATCCGAAATTAAGTACAGCAGCTACCAACCACCTAACGTTAATGATAATGAGGTTAGAAAAACAGCTGAAGGTGGCAGCTAGCTGGCTCAATTACAGGTACTCTTAAGCGTGAAATAACATTGGAAACAGCTAACCACAGTTGCTAAAAGTTACCGGTAGCTACCCGCTAGCTAGCTAGCTTTGTTGGTCCAAGTAGTGGGTAGGCTAGCCTCGTGCTTTGCTGGAGTCCCGCGAATACAGTCCTTACCTACAATAATTACCTACAATAACCTTCAATAACTACCTGAGTAAGCTACCTATAATACCAAACTACAATACCTACCTACAATCTAAATACATGGTTTAAGCTTTACTCAACACCATATAAGAAGCCAAGCTTACCTCCTGCTAGAGAAAACACAACCTCTCCCGTCAGCTACTGGTACCTTTTGGCAAACTCCCCAAAGATTGGTTACTTTACCTGTGAGTGCAACAAGTCAGGAGGAAAAAAAAAGAAAACAACAGAGGAAGATAAAGGAGCAAGTGAAGATCACCTGTTAGTGCCTAGAAGATACAAAGGGGGGTGTCAGCTGATAGCATCGATTAGAGAAGAAGAGAAAATAGCTAACAATTGAAGTAAAACCAGAGGACTATGAGAAGTGATAGTGAATAGTGTAAAAACTTATCTGTGTTGAGCCTAAAGAGGTTAAACATCTCACTATGTAAAATTAACTAATTAGGATAGGGATTTGAGGTAGTAAAACAGTTAATTACTCTTAAGATACTAATATTAGAGCATATACCTATTGCATTATTGGGAAGAGATGCATTGTGTAAATTGAACTGTACAATAAGATGTACACTAAACGGCTGTCTGGTAGAGGATTTTAAAAAGTAGGGTTTTTGGGAATCGTATTTGCTTAAAAAGATAATATCATAGGAAGGATGATAATCTATTAGACTGCCTATTAGACAATCTGTCTGAAAAATAAAGTTAAAAGGGGTGACTGTTATTCTGGGTTACATTCTTACACTAAGAGATTTCAGGCTAGGCTAAAAGGTGTTTAGTCGTTTGCCAAGTCTGTGTGTAAAAAAAGTCAGAAGCAGGTGGGGACTTTCCCAATCACATATTCTAAAAATTTGGTGGTAAAGGGATTTTGTGAATAAATCAGTGGAAAATGTTTTTTAAAGGTTAGGAGGAAAAGATTAGATTAAAATAAGTTAGGAGAACTAGGTTGAAGGAACTCTAAGACAGTAAGCTAAGTTTCAAAGTTAGTAGTAAGAGAGAGAGAACAGTAGTGAAGGACATTTTAAAGTTTAGTGGGAAGATATGGTAGGAGTTTAGATCTGTTAGGAGCAGATGCATTGAGAAAGTATGTGTTGCTGAATGATAAGAGAAGATTGAGGGTGATTGAGTATCTATAGTTACAGTTCCCAGCAGGGAGATCAAGGTAATTATAGGTTTATTTTTATAATCAAAAGTTTGAAAGTCAGGGATTAGAGATAGGACTGAGAGTTGGGAAAAAGTGACACTAGTGGTGATAGATGGAAGTACAAGCAAAGACTTCAAATCTTTGGAAAATGGATGAAGTAACTAAGGACATTAACACTTCAGTCTATTAAAACAACAGTGAGAAGCAATTTAACTCTTTCAACATTGATAGTTATTAAAGCCATAAATATATCGCATTTGATTATAAGGGAACCAATAGCTCCAGCACCAATTTTAGGGGAAAAATACTTATTAGGGTTAGGATGGGGACGTTCCTCCCACATGGAGAGATAATTATGGAGAAGAAGTATACTTATCTAGTGCAAGCATTAGAATTTGTTCCGGTTAAGAATTATTGGTTAAAAGGCTATGTAATTCATAAAGTAACGCTTATGATGGAAGATTTGAAATCTGTTGAAGTTTCACAGTCACCAAAGGAGGTCAGGAAGAATATGTTACAGTAGTCACTCCAACAGTAGATAATACACAGAGGATAACGGGAACTTTCGCACTAGAAGTAATTAAGGTTGATACATCAACTAAATCAACTACTTTAATGGTAACTTTGGAAGGGATTAATGATACGATGGCAATAGCAAATGTAGGAAGTATGACACCGACAACAACTTTTCTGAAATTAAAGGGGGTAGCAAGACGAATAGGACTTAAAATAGGAGAGCAGATAGTGGTAGAGACAATATAGATTCATCTGAAATAGTGAAGGATACTATCATGGTGGTACAGGATGAGGTCTTTGATTTTAATGACAGACAAGGAGAGGTATCTGATCAGTACCGCTCGTTAGGGAAGAGAGAAACTAAATGGGTTTGATTCTTCTGTTGTGAGAATTAAAGATGGATGGGCAGGTAGGAATCTTTGGTTCCAGCGGTTAACTCATTCTGTAAGATCAGTGAGGAATCTTGAGGGTCCATGTCTGTTGAGAATTCCACCAAACATGTTAGAGACGGTCGCTCGACCTCTATCAAGTATGTGTCAATTTTATACTTTGTCATGACTGTTGTATCAGCAGCAACAGTCAGTAACAGATAAAATAATGTCGTTGTCAAAACATTTGTTTAAGCCTAGGTTTAGGTGTTATTGGGTTAAGTGAATTAACTTGTGTGAATTTGTTAGATGTGAAGTAAAATCAGGTAACAGCGTAACTGAAGCATTTGAGGTGTAACCATTGAGGGCTAAAAGTTGTTTGGTTATAATAAAACATATGAGGTAAGGGGTATGTTTGTGGGAATATCAGATTGTGATGTTATATGATAACTTTGGGTATGCATGACCTTAAGGGTAGTAATGAGAAATATGTAACTTTTTATGTACCAGTTAGTAGGAACAGCAGGACTTTGATGGTTAAAAGATTAGCTTTTGCCTGACAATGTGACTATGGGGAATTTTAGAGATATTTGGAGGGTTTGTGGTGATAAAGCATATATATTCTTACCCTATGGATAGACAGGATGTTGTTACATGTCAACGTTGAAGCTTCCATATGAGGTTTTTACCATTATAAGAGGGGTAGCACCGGACACAGAAATCTGAAGCTATATTTGAAATTGGATGAAAAGAGACATGGCTACATGTCATAGTCTTCAAGCCTATCATTGAAGGATAAATCTAAGGGAGAAGGGGGGACTTTTTCCATGGTATGGTGTAACATTTGGAAAGATCATATTGATAAGGTTAGTTATACTTTGAGTCCAGATAGTTCAGATAGTTATATATGCATTGAAGAATATAAGGGATGCGTTTGGGAGATCTGAGAAGACTTGGTTGCAAGATCAGGTAGGCCAGTAGGGGCAGTGATGGGTTACATTTAATGGCAGCTTTGATAACACTGTGTGATGTTTGTAATTTGTTACTGACCTTTGAGAAAGCTATGATATTGAGATAGGTTGGAGAGTGATGCCTGGAGACAACACTCAGAGGCCGGTGTTGACTGTTCCTGATCTGGATGAAGATGGACAAGTGGAACTGAATGGATAAATATCATTTTTGATGTTTTGATCATATTTCAAATTTTTTTTGTGTCAATATTGGGGTGATTTGTAGTATGATTTATGAATCAAAGGGGGGAATGGGTTTATGTGATTCATACATCATTTATATATCATTTTTATATTCTTAGTTGATATTGATGTTTAATTTGAAAGTGTTGTTTTGCAAAAGATACTGTTTGGTTTTTTCTTTTCTTCCAGAAGCATTTGGGGGAACATGGGAAGGGACAATATGACTGGAGGAGATGAAACAAGGAGGGTGTGGCCGATTCCATCATCAACAAATCCATTGGAAGTCGAGACTACGGGGAGATGAAGTGTAGTGGACTACATTCCAGTGTCTGCAATGAAATATAGACATGTGTAATACATAATTTGTGTAATAGCCTTAGGGATTACTTTTTGTAGAAGGATATTTGATGTTATTGAATACATGTGAGGATCTTAGATGTTTTTGTTTATTTCGGTGATGTTTAGGGACAGAGAGGCTAGGCAGGGAGAGGTTCACTTTAGGGTCCAATGGGTTGACCAGCCTTAGAGTGGATGTTTTTGGATAGGATTTTGTTTGCAGGGGCTTACATGTGTATTTAATTGCATCATAGTTTCAAATACATTTACATGGTTTATGAGTTTATCAGGAGTACCGAGGTGGTTGCCTGGGGCAGAGGGACCGTGAGAGAATTTTACTGTCTTGATTGATGGATGGATATCTGAAAAGATGGCTGCCGGACAGTTTTTCGCTCTTACACTCCATAAAGATTTGTTCATATTTCATAGTAATGTATTCACACTTCATAGAGATTTGTTCATATTTCATAGTAATGTATTCACACTTCATAAACAGTTATTTCATAGAAAGGTATTTACACTCTAGAGAAGAATGTTTTTGGTTTAATGTTAAAGATACTCAATAAGATAAATTGTTACTTGTCATAATCCTATTCTGTTTGTTTTCGAGACTGTTCGTCTCGAAGGGGGGATATGTCGTGTATTGGGATTATGTCTTTGTTAAATGTTTTTTAAGTGGAACTGAAAGAATGTTGATTTTAGTATCAAGAGGGAATGTTTTAGTGTAACGCCACATACAACAGACAGGAAGTGTGTTGTAGACAGGGGAGACTGGTGATTGGCCAGAAGAGGGAGCATCTTTTTGCATTGTTTATAAGTAAGGGGCTAGGCAAATAGAGGCAGAACGGCCATGGCAATCTGGGACGCCGTTCTCCAGACACACCGCGGGTCTGTAACTTATGCTGTAACCTCGTGATTTTAATAAAAGCCTCTAACACGGTGCAGCTTGAGCGGACTCTTTGTTGACAGCAATAATTGCCACCATTCACCCGATATGACAGGCACACTCAAACACTCAGACATCATTTACAAACGAAGCATGTGTGTTTAGTGAGTCCGCCAGATCAGAGGCAGTAGGGATGACCAGGGATGTTCTCTTGATAAGTGAACTGGACAATTTTCCTGTCCTGCTAAGAATTAAAAATGTAACGAGTACTTTTGGGTGTCAGGGAAAATGTATGGAGTAAAAATTACATTATTTTCTTTGAGAATGTAGTCAAAAATTAATAGTAAAGTACAGATACCCAAAAAAACTACTTAAGTAGTACTTTAAAGTATTTTACACCACTGCTCACAGTTTCATGCTGTATACCAGAAGTCAATGTGAATCACAACCATACACATATACTCAAACGGTAGCTAACCTGAATAACTGAATAACCCAAACCTTACCTGCATTTTCTTTAGTTGGTCCTCTCGCTTTATTATTATATCTATGATGGGAATCACGAAAGCCAGTGTCTTTCCACTGCCAGTCACCTGCAACAGCAACGAGAAGATGTGGGTTGGTTATACCCTTCGCAACCCAGTCTCTCATTAACTATGTACTATATGTACAAACAAACACAATTGTACTAATAGCACAAACCTATGGCGCATCGAACCCAATAACACCAGATACCTCTGATGTCACGCCCCTTCTGAATCCCTTTAAACTCGATGCGCCCTGAGTTTGTGCTATTAGTACAAATAAACATAACTGCTTATTTGGATGAAGCTAGCTAGCTATTTTACAGTGAGAACGCAAGGTAAATTATTGGACAAGAAATTACAAATAATCTAGTATGTTCTGTATTTCGGCCCGCATAATTCTAAACTCATTTATTTCAATCAGTTACGTATATTGGTTCATCTTGTATACAGGAAGTTATATTTATTTATTCTGGCCAACAGTCTCTTGTATATGCTAACAAACGATAGCTTTTTGGTTCCCGCCGGTTGCAACCCCATTGAACATTGGGCCTTTTTAGCTAGCTGCTCGCCGTTATTAATTATGTAAAAAGAGAATCAACAATATCAATCGTGTAAGCACATGGAAATACTTTTTTGCGAATTATTGAGCTATTTATTTCATGATTTAAAAGTGTCTGGCAGTGAGTGACGGACTGTGAAACTCAATCTCCCATGATTCCATAGTACCAGAACTGACATTTTATCATTTGTACCGGAAGTGACCGTTGTGTTCGTTCTTATTATAACTGTGGTTGTGTTGAATACCTCACCCAACTTAAAATTAACAATTACTCTGCATAGAACACATAACAGAAGAAACTGTTGCCTTTTAATTAGATCTTTGTGGGCCTGTGTGTGTCCCATAGAAATATGATTACATAGCTACACAGGTGTCTGCACATTTTAAACTGTAAACTGTAATTCTCTTTTTGCCGACTGTATACCATTTTGTAAATATGAATACACAAATCTAGTTCATAAATAGTAATACCAGCATTGTTCGCACCGGAGATGTTAATGAATTAAAGCAGATAAATAACAAAAACATTTGAGTGTTAACTGTGGAGGCTTTGCCTTTTGCACAATAGAACGCAGTTCCCACGATAATGAAAATCAACCATCCACAATGTAAACCAATTTACGTCTGTCATGTGTGAATCTACTATATATATATATATATATATATATATATATTTGATTGAGTCTCACAGTATATGATCACACATTTTGGTACTTGTTTTTCTATGTTAACATACAGTAATGTTTATGTTCAACCAAATAGAGAAATGAGCTTGAGAAAAGAGCGGGATGCGGGCACGGGTGGCATTTGAGGAGTCTGTTCGAGAAAGCTATCGCACAGCATTACATTTTACATTTACATTTTAGTCATTTAGCAGACACTCTTATCCAGAGCGACTTACAGTTAGTGAGTGCATACATTTTCATACTGGCCCCCCGTGGGAAACTAACCCACAACTCTGGCGTTGCAAGCGCCATGCTCTACCAACTGAGTTACAGGGGATGATTGTTATATGAGGCCTATTCCTTGGCAAACACAAACCAAAAACAGTGTTTTCCCTACTATCGTTTACATTACAATTTCAACATGTATCTATCTGTAAGTGATATTTCTTCCCATTTCCCCAGTATAGTTTCAGGGCAGTTGAATTGTGGGTACATACCACAATGTTTATTTTTTTTTTAAATCAGACAGATTCCCATTCTATGTTTGATTTGAATAAATACTTTAGGATCAGAAGGAGCGAGCTGCAAAGCGACAGTCATCTGCTCCTGCCACTAGCCTTGCCCATGTCCATTGGATAGAGAGGGACAGCCGAGGCAACATAATTCACCAAAGACCTGGATAAAAAATGTCTAAGAAGACCTCAAGACATGGTAAGTGTTACGTACCTATTTAGTTGTGTGTTTGTTCACGCATGTAAATTATAACCATTTGTTCTAAATAGATAACATATGCCAGTCCTGACTGCCTCATGTTAATTGTATATTATTGTCATCAAAAGTCACAGCGGCGCACATGGACCTTACCGGAACAGGTGACCATATTGCAGATAATGGCGGGGGTGAGTACCGCCTTAAATAGAGCTTGACCCTGGGGCAACTGACCCTAAAGCAGGGTTTCCCAACCCTCTCCACTGCCCCCCAAGAAGTTTCAAATTTTTGTTGTAACCCTAAATTGCCACACCTGATGTAATTAGTCAAAGGCTTGATGATTAGTTGACTAATTTAACCATGTGTGTCAGTTAAGGGTTAAAACAAAAAACGTGAAATGTCTGGAGGGGCCTGAGGAGAGGTTTGGGAAACCCTGCCCTAAAGGAACCCCAAGGGAGATGACAAGAGTGAGATCTCCCTTGGGGGATTTCTTAATAGACTTATCAAGGCTAGGATCGTTACACTTCTCCCTCGGTTCAGAAAACACAATCTGTGCTTCTCTATCCCAAATCCCTCACACCTTAACAGGACATACTTTTGACCATCATAACCTATTTTAGCTGGCTCACTGGCTTTCATTTCAATGTGGGATTAAATACAAAGTGGTGCTATAAAACTTTTAAATCCTCAGACCGATTGACTGTAACCTAAGCCTCTGTCTTGCAGGCATGAACTCTTAGGTTGCATGTAGTGAAAATAGATTCAAAATGTTATATTACTCCCAAAATAATTTACATTAAAACCACATAGTTATGCGCATGTAATTTAATGACATACAGTACCCAGTCAAAAGTTTGGACACACCTACTCATTCAAGGGTTTTTCTTTATTTTTACTATTATCTACATTGTAGAATAATAGTGAAGACATCAAAACTATGAAATAACACATATGGAATCATTCTTCAAAGTAGCCACCCTTTGCCTTGATGACAGTTTTTCACACTCTTGGCATTCTCTCAACCAGCTTCATGAGGTAGTCACCTGGAATCCTTTACACTTGTTGGCTGCTTTTCCTTCACTCTGCGGTCCAACTCATCCCAAACCATCTCAATTGGGTTGAGGTTGGTTGATTGTGGAGGCCAGGTCATCTGATGCAGCACTCCATCACTCTCCTTCTTGGTCAAATAGCCCTTACACAGGTGTGTTGGATCATTGTCCTGTTGAAAAACAAATGATAGTCCCACTAAGCGCAAACCAGATGGGATGGCATATCGCTGCAGAATGCTGTGGTAGTCATGCTGGTTAAGTGTGCCTTGAATTCTAAATAACTCACCGACAGTGTCACCAGCAAAACACCATCACACCTCCTCCTCCATGCTTCATGGTGGGAACCACACATGCGGAGATAATCCGTTCACCTACTCTGCGTCTCACAAAGACACGGTGGGATTGGAACCAAAAATCTCAAATTTGGACTCATCAGACCAAAGGACGATTTCCACCGGTCTAATGTCCTTTGATCGTGTTTCTTGGCCCAAGCAAGTCTCTTCTTCTCATTGGTGTCCTTTAGTAGTGGTTTCTTTGCAGCAATTTGACCATGAAGGCCTGATTCACGCAGTCTCCTCTGAACAGTTGATGTTGAGATGTGTCTGTTACTTGAACTCTGTGAAGCATTTATTTGGCCTCAATTTCTGAGGCTGGTAACTCCAACGAACTTATCCTCTGCAGCAGAGGTAACTCTTGGTCTTCCATTCCTGTGGCGGTGCTCATGAGAGCCAGTTTCATCATAGCGCTTGATGGTTTTGCGACTGCACTTGAAGAAACGTTCAAAGTTCTTGAAATGTTCTGTATTGACTGACCTTCATGTCTTAAAGTAATGGATGGACTGTCATTTCTCTTTGCTTATTTGAGCTGTTCTTGCCATAATATGGACTTGGTCTTTTACCAAATAAGGCTATCTTCTGTATACCACCCCTACCTTGTCACAACACAACTGATTGGCTCAAACGCATTAAGAAGGATAGAAATTCCACAAATGAACAAGGCGGCTACTTTGAAGAATCTTAAATATTTGTTTAACACTGTTATTTCCTAGTTTTGATGTATTCACTATTATTCCACAAAGTAGAAAATAGTAAAAATAAAGAAAATCCCTGGAATGACTAGGTGTCAACTTTTGACTGGTACTGTATATATGGAGACTGTTTAGTGACAAAATTAAGGGGTTAAATACATAAAGAAAAAAAAAATATATAATAATAATAATCATGTTTCCTCATTTTTCTTATAACGCTCAGATATAGGATAGACACTTCAGAACAAACTTTCAGAACAAACTTCCTTTCGATTTCTTTTTTCAAACCTGGTTAGATTGATATGCAAATGTGAGAATGTCCACCAGGGGAAACTGCAGGGTTCCTCTAGCACACGCATGGAACACTTTCAGAAGAACATTAACAACATTGCAATCATGTATGAACTGCTCCCATTAAGACCGCTGTACATTCAAGTTGTAAATATTAAGGGTATATCATTTATATGATAACATTGTAGCACTGATACATTGCAAATAGTTGCACAAGACAGACAGTGATGAGAACAGTGAAAAGAAGATCCAAAGGGATTGACAACCATTAGAACAATGGAAATCACTTGCAAACCACTTGAGCAACGAGGCAATGACCGCTGTAAAAGATGTGCAGGCTAAACGACGTTTGTTGTTAAATTGCTACATTTAAATACTAGTTACTATATTATTTTTCATTAGGCCTACATGTAGCCTACATTGAGGTATTTTTTGCATCACTATGACAATGAACACACCCTGAAAGCACTGAATGGTCTGAACCAGTATCTGTGCATTAGAGACCTCATGAATGACGCAACACAACTAACGTTATTATCACAACAGAAGTAGGTCCAGCTAACGTTAGCAAACTTGAATGAAATAAAATTACACTTACACTTATGTACTTGACTTTTATACTCTATACATTGACTCCTTCAAATAATTTACTGTGGCAAGTTTGCCACCGGCGCGCTGCAGTAGGGAAGTAAAACGGAAGTCGAATCCATCGATCAATCACATTTATTTATAGAGCCCTTTTTACAACACAGTTGTCACAAAGTGCTAATACAGTAACCCAGCCTAAAACCCCAGGCACAGTGGCTAGGAAAAACTCCCTAGAAAGGCAGGAACCTAGGAAGAAACCTAGGAAGGAACCAGGCTCAGAGGGACGGCCAGTCCTCTTCTGGCTGTGCCAGGTGGAGATTATATGAGTACATTTACATTTAAGTCATTTAGCAGACGCTCTTATCCAGAGCGACTCACAGCCAGTGAATAACATTTTTATTTTTATTTATTTTTTTATACTGGCCCCCCATGGGAATCGAACCCACAACCCTGGCATTGCAAACGCCATGCTCTATCAACTGAGCTACATCCCTGCCGGCCATTCCCTCCCCTACCCTGGGCCAATTGTGCGCCGCCCATGAGTCTCCCGGTCGCGGCCGGCTGCGACAGAGCCTGGATTCGAACCAGGATCTCTAGTGGCACAGTCAGCACTGCGATGCAGTGCCTTAGACCACTGCGCCACTCAGGCCATTAAGGACATGGCCATTAAGGCCAGATTGTTCTTCTTGATGTTCAAACTCTCATAGAAGACCAGCAGGGTCAAAAAATATTCACAGTGGTTGTAGAGGATGCAAGAGGTCAGCACCTCGAGAGTTAATGTCAGTTGGCTTTTCATAGCCAGCATGTAGAGGTCGAGACAGCATGTCCGGGGTGTATGGTGAACAGGTCAGGGTTCCATAGCCCCAGGAAGATCATGTCTTGCTGCACAAGAATTTGAGACCAGGTATTTGTTCCGCATCATGTTGAATGACTGTAGATCTACAGTACATGTAGGCAAACTACAGT
The DNA here is from genome assembly GCF_020615455.1 of Coregonus clupeaformis. Lineage (NCBI taxonomy): Eukaryota > Metazoa > Chordata > Actinopteri > Salmoniformes > Salmonidae > Coregonus > Coregonus clupeaformis. The sequence goes on along the minus strand of NW_025535913.1, from coordinate 15,749 downwards.
GCCTAGAAAGTCTGTAGACAGTGTGCACTATGAGGGATTTATTGTTATCTTTAGGGCCTTTATGGTGGACCAAGACATGAAGCAGGTGTCGGCTATTAAAAGAAGTGTTCCCAAATGCCCACGTCCTTCTGTGCTGGTTTCACATCTTGCAGGTAATTCTTATGAGAACATTTTTAAAAGAACGCTTTTGACATTAATCATGTTCACTTTTAGGTTAGAAAAATAAAACATACACTGAATGAGAGGGCTATCTTTTTGCAGGCTGTAAATAAAAAATAAATAAAATAAAAAGGGCATTACAGGAGGACCGGAGAAAAGTAATATACTTCATGATTAATTTGAAGAATATGCAGTCAATGAGTAGAAATGACATAATGATTACATAAATAGAAAAGGGGTGGGGGGGTGTTAAGGTATATGAAGAGACTGACACATTCTATAATTTAGTTTTGTATTACTTTGCTAACTTAATTTTGTATTTTACTTCCATTGATTGAAATGCATTCCACATCACATACTGGAAGTACTATTATATTTTTCTGTCAATACACTTTACAGGAGAAAGACTGAAGACACTTCAACAAAACTGGAGGAAGTGCTTCAGTATCCGTTTGTCCAGGCCTACCTGAGGAAGTACTGGCTCCCCTGTGTCTCCATGTGGGCTGACCATGGCAGGAAGTTCTTCCATGAGAATAGCAACTCCAACAATCTCACAGAGGTATTAAAAGGCATTCTTGTCTGTTCCATGGCATTTTAAGGAATGATATATAGCTATTCATTGATTGTTGAAAAATAACAAACCAGTATAAATGTCCAGTCATTATTTTATACCTGTCCACCCCAGGGCTTTCCATGGTGAGATTAGATGATATCTAGTGCCACGTAGAGGCAACAGTGGCCTGCAGGGGGTCATAGTGGAGGACTCAATAAGTATGACCTATTTAATTGATCAGCATTGAATAAAGACTATAAAGGAGTGTTTCCTCTGTCTAACCATACTCTGTATATTAACCTCTGTTCAAGGTATGTTGATGGTCTGCAAACAGTAGGAAGGTTGAAGAACACTCGGCTGCAAGATAAAAAAATCAGCTGAGGAGAAAGCAGCCATCATGTACACAGAGGGATGGGATAGTCGCATCAAGTGGGAGACAGACCACACCTGCAAAATCCCTTCCTCAAACCAGGAAGTCTTCCTGCACTGCTCCTGTCATGTAGTGGCGGTAAGAAGAATATCCCTTTCGGAATGTGACGTCTAGCTGCAGTAATACATTTCACTGAGGCTAGTTCAAACTTTGCTGTGATGACTCCTGGTGGTAATACATGTGTCCCCCAATACACAGCTGCCCTGAAGGGTGAAGAATGAGAAACAGAGCTTCCAGGAATAGACCTGCAACACACAATGACTTCATATAAATTATTTAGTAATAGTTCAATTTCATAAAGTCTGAGTGGTAGCTAATAATATATGTTATACCTATTAAAGTGACTTAGTCTCTAATGCAGGATGCATCAGACAAATTATATTATCCTACATCTCTTCCTTAATGTAAGGCAACACATCACACAAGTATCAGACGTTCAGAAGCATGCATGCAAAAAAAGATGTGCTGATAATCTTGTGGATGAATTCATACCTTGTTATCATTTTCTACAGTGCAAAAATCTGCATCTAGCACAGCTGTGCTACAGGAAGAGGATGGGCAAGGACATACGTGAACAACGTCAAGAGATAGCAGCTGAAATGGTTGAGAGTGGACATGTACAGTCCAGTGCACCCCATTTATTTGTTAACAGTGACATCTACAATGTCAACTGCACCTTCAAAGTCAGACACAAATCAGACAGTTATGTTGCTAATAGTCATGGGGTGCAGTGTGTTGGGGCACTTGTGACAGCAGCAACCATCACTATCTCTGTTGAAGAACCAACCAGCATTCAGAGGTAGATGATCCTTCTGATGAAATACATTCATGCGTGTCTTCAGAATATCAAAACTACAGTCCCCTCTTTTATTTAAATAATGTATTTAAAAACAAATATATTCCAATATATACTCATAGAATACCTAAATAAGTACATAGTGTAATTAATTCTTATAAAAGTGCATATTTGTGGCAAATTTCTTAAATGTTTATTTTTATTTTTATTTTTGTCAATAGCAGTCTGTAGGATCTGGACCACTGTGTGGAGAAACCAAGGAACCAGCTCCTTGAGTGACCATGAATATCTGATCCAGCGCAGGTTTTGTGAAGCAACCAGAACATCTGTACATACACTCAGTTTATTAGGTACACCACCCCGTTCACGAAAATGGTTCGCTCTTACAGACAGTGAGTCAAGTGGCCGTGGCTTGCTATATAAAGCAGGCAGACAGGCATCGAGGCATTCAGTTACTGTTCGATTGAACGTTAGAATGGGCAAAATGAGTGACCTATGCGACTTTGAGCATAGTATGATCGTCGGTGCCAGTCGGCTTTTCAAGCATGACAGTGTCTAGGGATTACCTAGAATGGTGCGACAAACAAAAAAACATCCAGTCAGCGGCAGTCCTGTGCGCGAAAACAGCTCATTGATGAGAGGTCGAAGGAGAATGGCAAGAATCGTGCAAGCTAACAGGCAGGCCACAAACAGGCAAATAACGGCGCAGTACAACAGTGGTGTGCATAACGGCATCTCGGAATGCACAACTCGTCAGTCCTTGTCACGGATGGGCTATTGCAGTAGACGACCACACAGGGTTTCACTCCCATCAACTAAAAACAAGAAGAAGCGTCTCCAGTGGGCACGAGATTACCAACACTGGACAATTGAGGAGTGGAAAAACATCACCTGGTCCGACAAATCCCGGTTCCTGTTGCGTCATGCTGATGGCAGAGTCAGGATTTGGCGTAAGCAACATTAGTCCATGGCCCCATCCTGCCCGGTGTCAAAAGTACAGGCTGGTGGCAGTGGTGTAATGGTGTGGGGAATGTTTTCCTGGCACACATTAGGTCCCTTGATACCAATTGAGCAATGTTTCCATGCCCCGAAGAATTCAGACTGTTAAGGAGGCAGAAGGGGGTCCGACCCCGTTACTAGATGGGTGCACCTAATAGTGTAAGTAAATAGCCTATACAATCAGTTTGTTTTTGTTGTTATTCGGATCATTGTGGAGTCAGATTACTACAAAGGTGTGTTCCAAGTTACGGCATGAGCATGAAACAGAAATAGTTTTAGTAACCGTGTTAACCAGCGCAGTGAGAGGCAATAAGCAGGAAGGCAGGAGTGGACTGGGCCTGGCAGGACTGGTTCAGAGCCAGGCAGTCAGAGGCATTAAGAGGATTTTCCTATATCATTAATAGGAATGTGATAAGGTTTATAGAGAAGGTACACAGACACCAACAAATGTACATGTCTACTGTTTTTTGTTGTCTTGCCTGCTTTTTCTGTTGTCCAATTCTATTTCTGTTGTACTCTGCTGTCTGTAGCTTGAGAGCTGTGTTTATACATTATTTTTCTGTCATTTTATTTGGTTGCTTTTTATGTTATTGCGCTGTCTGTCTGCTTGCTAAGTGTTGCTCATTGTATGTTTTCTTGTCCTGTTGTATTCTGTGCTCATTGTCGGTTTGTATTTTAATTGTTTTTTAATAACCTGCCCAGGGACTGCAGTTGAAAATTAGCTGGCCGGCTAAAACTACAGTAATGTCGATTAATGTGCACTGTCCCTGTAAATAAAAACGTTTTTCTTTCAAAGTAAGGTGATCTCCTTCTCATGTCATACCACAGTGTAAACATTAACACAATCAGCTTCAGTCTTTTTCATCATTCAGTTCTAGCAGCCTAAAGTCTCACATTGGATTTGGGTGAGTGACGTGTTCTGCAAGACATAACAGATCATAGATTGAAATATCATCCATTCACAGCAGGGTTGCCATGTCCACAGTTTTCATGCTAGGTGAAAATGTACTGGTCGCGGGTTGCGGGTTTTTGGGCTACTACTAGTTTGCACCACGGCCGCCATAGCCAAGATGAAGCCAAGATCAATGATATCAAGAATGATGGGGAAAAAACTTCGGAGTACTTTAAATGAAATTATGGGTAGAAAGACAAATTCAACTAAATTTTTCATTGAATCAGATGGCTTATTCATCACAAAACCATTTGATGTTGCCAATTATTTTAATGATTACTTAATTGGCAAAGTGAGCAAATTTAGGCTGGAAATGCCAACAATGAACAGCGAGCCATCATATTCATGCATAGAAAAACTAATAATGAAACAAAAGCATTGCAAGTTTGAATTTTGTAAAGTTAGTGTGGGAGAGGTGGAAAAAGTATTGTTATCGATCAATAATGACAAACCTCCTGGCATTGACAACTTAGATGGAAAGCTACTGAGGATGGTAGCTGACTCTATAGCCACTCCTATCTGTCATATCTTTAATCTGAGCCTAGAGGAAAGTCTTTGTCCTCAGGCCTGGAGGGAAGCCAAAGTAATTCAGCTATGTAAGAGTGGTAAAGCGGCTTTTACTGGTTCTAACAGTAGACCTATAAGCTTGCTGCCAGCTCTTAGCAAACTATTGGAAAAAATTGTGTTTGACCAAATACAATGCTATTTCTCTTTAAACAAATTAACAACAGACTTTCAACATGCTTATAGGGAAGGGCACTCAACATGTACTGCACTGACACAAATGACTGATGATTGGTTGAAAGAAATTGATAAGAAGATTGTGAGCCCTGTACTGTTAGATTTCAGTGCAGCCTTTGATATTATTGACCATAACCTGTTGTTGAAAAAACATACACTTGAAAAAGAAAAGGAGAGCCCACACTCTAGGAGCTCAGATGCAATAATTTAATAACCTAATAACCAACGCTTCGACAGACAAGCTGTCGTCATCTGCGGGTCACTAGTTTATATAGTGACAAAGGACACACACAGGTGTCTGTAATCATGGCCGGGTGTGGCCTGATATTATTGGTTAATTCACAGTTAAACAGAACATACAAAAAACATGAATAGATAGCATATGATCATAGATACAACTTGGCTACCTAGGCCCAACAACATTTACAATGAATAGCAAAATCACAATAATCACAAGAATGGCTTCAAATCAAAGTCTACGTTGAGACCGAAGGGAGCAAGGGTCTTTAAATTAAAGATCCAGGCAGCCTCTCGTTTTAACAATAAGTTATCGAGGTCACCCCCTCTCCTAGGGAGGGTGATGCCTATATAGTTCAATGCCTATATAACGTAGGGACGAAATCGAGAGGTTGGCTTCCAAAAAAGTGGGCAGCGACTGGGTAATGTGTATATCGAGTTTTTGCACCTAATGGTGCTACGACGCTCCGAGATTCGTACTTTTAATTCGCGCTTTGTTTTACCCACATAATTTTTACCACAAGGACAAGTTATAGATACATAACTGCCTTTGTGGAGCACGTAATAACACCTTTGATTGGGATCTGTTTCCCTGTTTGGGGGTGTTTGAAGGATCTACATTTGTAAGTGCCATTGCATTGAGCGCAGCCATTACACTTGTAGTTTCCATCCGGTAGAGGCGCAAATAGACGTTGTGCAGGGATATTTAGGGGTGGTAAATCAGAGTTTACCAATTGATCTCTGCCCGGCGAGAATACAACCAAGGGAGGGTCCGAAAACACATTACCAATACTGTCATCGGATCTTAGAATGTGCCAATGTTCGTGAACGATTCCCTTAATTTGTTCAGAGCACTTTGAATAGCGTGTAGTTAGAACGCAAGAATGCTTCTTTTTGCGAGACTGTCCTTGAAAGAGATCAGATCTCGATTTGTTTTGTCTCAATGGCAGTATTAATCTGACAATTTTTGTACGCCCTCTCCTTGTATTTTCTTTGCGTCTCAGCCATATTTCTGTCGAAATCTGATTGTTTTTGGCAAATTATTTTGATTCGACAGAATTGGCTGTAGGGCAAACTGTTTTTCAAGGGAAACGGGTGACAACTATCAGCCCTCAACAAACTGTTACAATCAGTAGGTTTCCTGTAAAGATCTGTGTATAGAACATTATCCTCACACAAAATCAGAAGATCAAGGAAACTGTTTGACGTGTGTCAGATTACATAGTAAATCTCAGGTGCTCTGAACAAGAGTTAAGAAAAGCATGGGATGCCTGGAGCTGTTTTGAATCACCCCTCCATAGGAGAAAAAATATCAACGTACCGTTTCTATAATAATGTTAGGCAAGAAAATATTTTGACTGTTTCTCCATGTAACCCACATACAAATTAGCATAGTTAGGAGCCATAGGGGATCCCATTGCAGTACCCTTCGTCTGAATAAAGAAATCATTTAAAAACATGAAGTAGTTGTGTGAGTACTATTTCAGCCAATGTTATAATGCATGCACTGGAAGGTAGTTCATTTGGGTCACGTTGCTGAAGAAAATGTTCCATGGCTTCAATACCGCCCTCGTGTGGAATATTAGTGTATAAGGACTCAACATCAAAAGTAACTAACAAGGTATTATCAGGGAGACGATCAAGAGATTCAATAATAGAGATCATACTGCTGGTGACCTTTACAAAGGAGGGGAGCTGTTCTGCGAGTGGTCTAACAAAAAAGTCAAAGGTCGATAAAGGGGCTGTTACTGCATCAATGCCCGCTACTATAGGGCGCCCTGGAGGTTTTGTAACATTCTTGTGTAATTTCGGCAAAGTATAGAAAGTGGCAATTTAAGGGTGTTGAATAGCCAAAAAGTCGTGTTCTTTTTTGGTGATTTGACCAGAACTTAAATACCCATCTAGGACAGTAAAGATAGTGTTCTGAAATTGGGAAGTGGGATCACTTCTGAGTTTCTTGTAAAAGGTGTTGTCAAGCAGTTGTCTGTGACACTCATTTACACAAACTGTCCTATCCATTGAGTACAACAGACCCACCCTTATCAGCAGGGCGGGTAAGGACTGACGTATCGGATTGTAAATCAAGCAAAGCTTGTTTTTCATCCTTAGGTAAATTATGGAAAGATATGTACTCCTGTTTGTTCTTAAGGAGATTACCAACATCTTTTTCAAAGAGTCTGCAATATGTCTCAATAAAGTGATTGCGATTGGCTGGTGGTACAAAATAACTCTTACTTCTGAAAGGAGTCGGAGTATGTACAGGTGAGCCACCTACATGTTCAGTTGAAATATCACGATTAGGGGAGCTCAAGTATTCCCTTAAACGGATGTTTAAAAAAAAAAAAAAACTTAAACATGTCTACCTTAACATCGAAATCGTTGCACTGAGTTGTAGGCAGAAAAGATAACCCTTTATTAAGCAAGGAGACATGGGCAGGACTCAATATCTTACTTGATAAATTAAATACACTCAATCCCGTGGGTTCTGGGACCGTGTGAACGGTCCCTCTGCCCTCTGATAGTCGTTTCTTCTTACCCCGTCGAGTACGGCATCTCGTCGGTACGCGTGACCGCGGCCACCTCCGCCGGCCCAGTCTCTCGTTGGATAAAAAACTGGCACTGGAAGCAGATGAGGCGCTGGTTGGTCAGACGGGAGTGGATAGAAGTTAGCGGCCTCCTGCGTCTCTCATGGAGAGGAGGAGCAGGACTTCTTTTGTCAGGGTTTTTCCAGAAGTAGACTTTGTCCTCGGTCTTATCTTTTTTGTCTTGGTTGAATTTCTTGATTTTAAGTGCCTTTATTTCTGTAGACCGCTTGTCCTGGAGCGCTTGGTTAGTTTTCATCAGTTCATTGAATATGCCTTCATCATTAATGGCTCGTTGCAGAGCTGTGCGTTTCTCTGTGCGTTTCTCTTGAAAAAACATACACTACCATTCAAAAGTTTGGGGACACTTAGGAATGTCATTTTTTCCATGAAAACATACATGAAATGAGTTTGAATAGGAAATATAGCAAAATGAATAGGAAATGTAGTCATTGACAAGGTTAGAAATAATGATTTTTAATTGAAATAATAATTGTGTCCTTCAAACTTTGCTTTTGTCAAAGAATCCTCCATTTGCAGAAATTACAGCCTTGCAGACCTTTGGTATTCTAGTTGTCAATTTGTTGAGGTAATCTGAAGCGATTTCACCCCATGCTTCCTGAAGCACCTCCCACAAGTTGGATTGGCTTGATGGGCACTTCTTACGCACCATACGGTCAAGCTGCTCCACAACAGCTCAATAGGGTTGCGATCCGGTGACTGTGCTGGCCACTCCATTATAGACAGAATACCAGCTGACTGCTTCTTCCCTAAATAGTTCTTGCATAGTTTGGAGCTGTGCTTTGGGTCATTGTCCTGTTGTAGGAGGAAATTGGCTCCAATCAAGTGCCGTCCACAGGGTATGGCATGGTGTTGCAAAATGGAGTGATAGCCTTCCGTCTTCAAGATCCCTTTTACCCTGTACAAATCTCCCACTTTACCATCACCAAAGCACCCCCAGACCATCACATTGCCTCCACCATGCTTGACAGATGGCATCAAGCACTCCTCCAGCATCTTTTCATTTGGTCTGCGTCTCACAAATGTTCTTCTTTGTGATCCGAATACCTCAAACTTCGATTCGTCTGTCCATAACACTTTTTTCCAATCTTCCTCTGTCCAGTGTCTGTGTTCTTTTGCCCATCTTAATCTTTTCTTTTTATTGGCCAGTCTGAGATATGGCTTTTTCTTTGCAACTCTGCCTAGAAGGTCAGCATCCCAGAGTCGCCTCTTCACTGTTGACGTTGAGACTGGTGTTTTGTGGGTACTATTTAATGAAGCTGCCAGTTGAGGACCTGTGAGGCGTCTGTTTCTCAAACTAGACACTAATGTATTTGTCCTCTTGCTCAGTTGTGCACCGGGGCCTCCCACTCCTTTTTCTATTCTGGTTGAGCCAGTTTGCGCTGTTCTGTGAAGGGTTAATTGGGTTTAATGTGTCAACTCCTCTCTTGCTCCGCAAAAACATTTGGGCTAATTTTTACACCTTGTGAGCGGGTTTTGAGTGGTCAGTGGGCTAGAAATGTTAGCTACACCTGGCAACCCTGATTCACAGTGCCAGCAGTGGGTACCTTGCTGGAGAGTAGATTCTCGATGGACTGCTTCTCCTTGGACTCGGCGGTGGAAGTGTTGCTGAGTGCGTTTAAGCTCTTATTTCAGTCTCCTGCGTAGTAATTACCCGGTGAAGCCCTGATCATGAGGAAGGCCCTCAACAGAGGAAGGCCCTCAAAATTGTCAAAGACTCCAGCCACCCTAGTCATAGACTGTTCTCTCTCTGCTACCGCACGGCAAGCGGTACCAGAGTGCCAAGTCTAGGTCCAAAAGACTTCTCAACAGCTTCTACCCCCAAGCCATAAGACTCTGAACAGCTAATCATGGCTATCCGGACTATTTGCACTGCCCCCCCCAACCCCCACCCCATCTTTTTACGCTGCTGCTACTCTGTTAATTATTTATGCATAGTCACTTTAACTCTACCCACATGTACATATTACTTCAACTACCTCAACTAGCCGGTGCCCCCGCACATTGACTCTGCACCGGTACCCCCTGTATATATAGCCTCCCTACTGTTATTTTATTTTACTTCTGCCCTTTTTTTCTCAACACTTTTTTGTTGTTGTTTTATTTTACTTTTTTATTAAAAATAAATGCACTGTTGGTTAAGGGCTGTAAGTAAGCATTTCACTGTAATGTCTGCACCTGTTGTATTCGGCGCATGTGGCCAATAAAATTTGATTTGATTTGATGATCCGTCTCTGCTGACTGTTTGTGATACTTTGGGTGTGTTCGTAAATTCACTCGTTATTTAGCTACTCCGATTTCAGAGCACTCTCGTCTGAGTGTGCCAGAGCGCAGAATAACTGATGCATTTACGAACGCGCAACACCCATTGAATATGACCGGTGTCAGTAAACGTCGGCAAAAAAACTTAATTAAATTGTTGCCAGCAGCACAGTTACCATCACCAACGCTCTAGATAACATAAAAACAGTCTAGGGCGAGTAAAATGGTCAGTGAGGTGTTCTCTCATTTGTCTGGAAGTAGCTAGCCAGCTTTAGCCAGTTAGCTTGGGTGCTTGACTGCCGTTGTGAGGTCAGAACGCTCGGATCAACCCTACTCCTCGGCCAGAGCCTCCAGTGTTCACTCTGAACGCTCCGAATTTACGAATGGACAATCTGACATTTACCAAACCACACTTTATAAGCCACGTTGTTGGTAGGGACACCATCCAATTTGAAGCAGTTCTTCTATTGTTGATAGCCAGGGAATTTCAAGGATGAGACGTGCACATCAGATTGACGAATAGATGCCCAATAAACCCGCATCATTCTCACAAATGTATCCCACTTTTTACAAAGTGTTTCTTTTGCATGGAGGCATACTCACATTTGCTACACCGTGCTACCACACAAAGCTTGGCCATCTTGATGAATAAAAATGCAATTGCTAGCTCTATACTACTAACTACTATTTTTTGTATTTTATTATTAACAACAAATCAATACAAAAAGTACATGGGGAACAAGTACAGTGGGGAAAAAAGTATTTAGTCAGCCACCAATTGTGCAAGTTCTCCCACTTAAAAAAGATGAGAGAGGCCTGTAATTTTCATCATAGGTACACGTCAACTATGACAGACAAATTGAGAATTTTTTCTCCAGAAAATCACATTGTAGGATTTTTAATGAATTTATTTGCAAATTATGGTGGAAAATAAGTATTTGGTCACCTACAAACAAGCAAGATTTCTGGCTCTCACAGACCTGTAACTTCTTCTTTAAGAGGCTTCTCTGTCCTCCACTCGTTACCTGTATTAATGGCACCTGTTTGAACTTGTTATCTGTATAAAAGACACCTGTCCACAACCTCAAACAGTCACACTCCAAACTCCACTATGGCCAAGACCAAAGATCTGTCAAAGGACACCAGAAACACATTTGTAGACCTGCACCAGACTGGGAAGACTGAATCTGCAATAGGTAAGCAGCTTGGTTTGAAGAAATCAACTGTGGGAGCAATTATTAGGAAATGGAAGACATACAAGACCACTGATAATCTCCCTCGATCTGGGGCTCCACGCAAGATCTCACCCCGTGGGGTCAAAATGATCACAAGAACGGGGGGACCTAGTGAATGACCTGCAGAGAGCTGGGACCAAAGTAACAAAGCCTACCATCAGTAACACACTACGCCGCCAGGGACTCAAATCCTGCAGTGCCAGACGTGTCCCCCTGCTTAAGCCAGTACATGTCCAGGCCCGTCTGAAGTTTGCTAGAGTGCATTTGGATGATCCAGAAGAGGATTGGGAGAATGTCATATGGTCAGATGAAACCAAAATATAACTTTTTGGTAAAAACTCAACTCGTCGTGTTTGGAGGACAAAGAATGCTGAGTTGCATCCAAAGAACACCATACCTACTGTGAAGCATGGGGGTGGAAACATCATGCTTTGGGGCTGTTTTTCTGCAAAGGGACCAGGACGACTGATCCGTGTAAAGGAAAGAAAGAATGAATGGGGCCATGTATCGTGAGATTTTGAGTGAAAACCTCCTTCCATCAGCAAGGGCATTGAAGATGAAACGTGGCTGGGTCTTTCAGCATGACAATGATCCCAAACACACTGCCCGGGCAACGAAGGAGTGGCTTCGTAAGAAGCATTTCAAGGTCCTGGAGTGGCCTAGCCAGTCTCCAGATCTCAACCCCATAGAAAATCTTTGGAGGGAGTTGAAAGTCCGTGTTGCTCAGCGACAGCCCCAAAACATCACTGCTCTAGAGGAGATCTGCATGGAGGAATGGGCCAAAATACCAGCAACAGTGTGTGAAAACCTTGTGAAGACTTACAGAAAACATTTGACCTGTGTCATTGCCAACAAAGGGTATATAACAAAGTATTGAGAAACTTTTGTTATTAACCAAATACTTATTTTCCACCATAATTTGCAAATAAATTCATTAAAAATCCTACAATGTGATTTTCTGGATTTTTTTTCCTCATTTTGTCTGTCATAGTTGACGTGTACCTATGATGAAAATTACAGGCCTCTCTCATCTTTTTAAGTGGGAGAACTTGCACAATTGGTGGCTGACTAAATACTTTTTTCCCCCACTGTAGGTTATTTACAGTAAGCGATAAATTGACTTTTCATTTTGTTTCATTCAGTACTGTATACTATACTGGGTGTCAAATTTCATTTCTCAATGTCATAATATTTACTGATGTCATAATATTTCATGTTTTTATTGTCTTAGTATTGAATTATATAACCTACTCTCAATTTTTGTGTAATGATCATGGTAACCTTTTATTCTTGTCATCAGTGCTTTCACAATCAAATCATGGTCTCATTGGCAGTGTTTATCATGTTCTTGATTTCTTTACTATTGGATTATGGATGATTTTATATTTACTCAATCCAAGATGGTGTTTTAATAAATGTTAATACATTTGTGCATTCTCCAAAATATTATCTGTATTTGAAACTATTGACAATAAAGTGATTTAATTTGCAAGACTATTAGCAATGGGCTCGTTCGAGCGGATACATTTTGTCTTTCAAAGTATGTTGCATTATGGGGATAAAAATTGTCCGACTTGCGCCAACATATCGATTTCATGAACTTTACAAAAACCATGTGATCAAAGGTCATGCAATTTTTGATGAAGTCGCCTTCAAGTTGCTATAGCTGCTTCTCACCAACTGCATCATGCAGCCATCGCCTGGCTAGTGGGAGGCACTAGTTGTCAACCAATCATTAGGGTGATTTTGCTTGACCCACTCGAACGTAACCAAAGATGTGACTGAAACAGGAACCAACTTTACCACGATTCTAAAGCTACAGGGGATACGAAAATTATATGAGACCTCTCTCTAACCAATTAATTGTGCACACGTTATGTTTTCAGTTTGTGTGTGTGTGTCACGGCTGTCAGTGAGATGCGGTTGAAGGAGTCAGGCGCAGGACACAGAACTCTCGGAAAACGTACTTTAATCCGACACTGAAATAAATACAGAATAACTCCACACAGGGAGGAACTAACCCACTCACTAGCGACATTCGTGAAGGGAAACAATCACACACAAAATACCCAATGAGAGACAGGGGTAATATAATGACAAACAGGTGTACACAATCAGACCAAACTAGACAGACACCGAAAACATCGATCGGCAGCAGCTAGTACTCCGGGGACGACGAACGCCGAAGCCTGCCCGAGCAAGGAGGAGGAGCAGCCTCGGCAGAATCCGTGACAATGTGTGATATGGGGGTGTAGAAGTTTATTTATACATTATAAAAGACAAAATGTTATAAACAATAGCTGCTATGTTGACACTGCCATGTTGATCTGAGCCTTGCTGTTGGAAAACCACTACTGTGTCCGACTTTAGTCTGTCACAGATGCACTACTACTTTAGTCTACAGTCAGCTTCGTTAGACTAAAGGCGTCCACATGCTTCCCAGACTAAACAGTTCGGAAGAGTTTGTGCATATATTATGATGACATTTTGTGATGTTTTTGTTCGTTTTGGACTGGTAAGGTTAATTTCGGCTGTTCAAGGAACACAACATATTTTCTTGAGGCAAGCCGAAGTCGATAGCCAAAGTCTCGCCCCTTCTTCGGTGATTGGTCAACAGTAGGGATTCTTCAGAAAAGTATTTGTCATTTCTATGAGAAATACTGCACCAAACGTCTTAGTTAGATGTAAAATTGAAATCTCCTTAGCAAAACGTCAAAATTAATGACAGATTATCTTAGATTAATTTTGACTATATTGAGGAAGTGTAATGTGGCTACAGCGTATCAAAATGGACAAACAGTACTATTGCCGTACTATTGACGTTTTTTTCTTGTTTTTCAAGCGAAGGTCTTTTAAGGGAGGTTCGCATAGGCGCAACCGAGTTCAGCTAGGCGCCAGCCGAACTGAAGCATGCTGATGCCTTTACTGCTCGAACACACCCAATTGATTAATCCCATTTGTGAATCCCAAACCAGCCCCCCGCCCCTACCAACCTGCTCGGAGGGCCCTCTATTGTCACGTGTTACTGATGAAACTCGAGTGTAACTTCAAGAGTGGTGAGGGGATCAAATAAACCCATCAACTTCAGGACACACTCGTGACTTGAATGATGCAGTTCATGTCCTAGTTCCACATTTAAATGATAAAACGAGCATAAAATTCAAATGAGAAAATTGCCCCTGTCATTCTACAAGATACAGTGGGGAAAAAAAGTATTTAGTCAGCCACCAATTGTGCATGTTCTCCCACTTAAAAAGATGAGAGAGGCCTGTAATTTTCATTATAGGTACACGTCAACTATGACAGACAAATTGAGAAAAAAAAATCCAGATAATCACATTGTAGGATTTTTTATGAATTTATTTGCAAATTATGGTGGAAAATAAGTATTTGGTCACCTACAAACAAGCAAGATTTCTGGCTCTCACAGACCTGTAACTTCTTCTTTAAGAGGCTCCTCTGTCCTCCACTCATTACCTGTATTAATGGCACCTGTTTGAACTTGTTATCAGTATAAAAGACACCTGTCCACAACCTCAAACAGTCACACTCCAAACTCCACTATGGCCAAGACCAAAGAGCTGTCAAAGGACACCAGAAACAAAATTGTAGACCTTCCCCAGGCTGGGAAGACTGAATCTGCAATAGGTAAGCAGCTTGGTTTGAAGAAATCAACTGTGGGAGCAATTATTAGGAAATGGAAGACATACAAGACCACTGATAATCTCCCTCGATCTGGGGCTCCACGCAAGATCTCACCCCCATGGGGTCAAAATGATCACAAGAACGGTGAGCAAAAATCCCAGAACCACACGGGGGACCTAGTGAATGACCTGCAGAGAGCTGGGACCAAAGTAACAAAGCCTACCATCAGTAACACCTACGCCGCCAGGGACTCAAATCCTGCAGTGGCAGACGTGTCCCCCCTGCTTAAGCCAGTACATGTCCAGGCCCATCTGAAGTTTGCTAGAGTGCATTTGGATGATCCAGAAGAGGATTGGGAGAATGTCATATGGTCAGATGAAACCAAAATAGAACTTTTTGGTAAAATCTCAACTCGCCATGTTTGGAGGACAAAGAATGCTGAGTTGCATCCAAAGAACACCATACCTACTGTGAAGCATGGGGGTGGAAACATCATGCTTTGGGGCTGTTTTTTCTGCAAAGGGACCAGGACGACTGATCCATGTAAAGGAAAGAATGAATGGGGCCATGTATCGTGAGATTTTGAGTGAAAACCTTCCATCAGCAAGGGCATTGAAGATGAAACGTGGCTGGGTCTTTCAGCATGACAATGATCCCAAACACACCGCCCGGCAACGAAGGAGTGGCTTCGTAAGAAGCATTTCAAGGTCCTGGAGTGGCCTAGCCAGTCTCCAGATCTCAACCACATAGAAAATCTTTGGAGGGAGTTGAAAGTCCGTGTTGCCCAGCGACAGCCCCAAAACATCACTGCTCTAGAGGAGATCTGCATGGAGGAATGGGCCAAAATACCAGCAACAGTGTGTGAAAACCTTGTGAAGACTTACAGATAACGTTTGTCCTGTGTCATTGCCAACAAAGGGTATATAACTAAAGTATTGAGAAACTTTTGTTATTGACCAAATACTTATTTTCCACCATAATTTGCAAATAAATTCGTTAAAAAATCCTACAATGTGATTTTCTGGATTTTTTTCCTCATTTTGTCTGTCATAGTTGACGTGTACCTATGATGAAAATTACAGGCCTCTCTCATCTTTTTAAGTGGGAGAACTTGCACAATTGGTGGCTGACTAAATA
>NW_025535912.1:0-76057 GCF_020615455.1 Coregonus clupeaformis | reverse complement strand
TTGAGGATTTTGCCTAAAACATGATTTTAGATAATATTCATTGAAAAAAGCTTTTTTAAAAATCACATTTGAAAACCCTTCTAAATTGTATTCTACGTCTGTCCTTCTAGTGCTGAACGTAAAAAAATATTTTAGACCCTTTTCATGCAAAATGTATAAAAAATATTTTTTCCCACGTTTGTTATAAAAAAATTGTATCCTTCATATGCGAACTAGCTGCATTGTGGATTTTGCCTAAAACATGATTTTAGAAAATATTCATTGAAGCATTTTTTTTAAATCACATTTGAAAACCCTTGTATGTTAAATTCTACATATGTCCTTCTAGTGCAGAACGTAAAAAAATATTTTAGACCCTTTCCATGCAAAATGTATAAAAAATATTTTTCACATTTTTATAAAAAACTTTGCTTATCCCTTCTTATGCCGAACTAGTTTTTTTGAGGATTTTGCCTAAAACATGATTTTAGATAATATTCATTGAAAAAAGCTTTTTAAAAAATCACATTTGAAAACCCTTCTAAATTGTATTCTACGTCTGTCCTTCTAGTGCTGAACGTAAAAAAAATATTTTAGACCCTTTTCATGCAAAATGTATAAAAAATATTTTTCACGCTTTGTTATAAAAAAATTGTATCCCTTCATATGACGAACTAGTTGCATTGTGGATTTTGCCTAAAACATGATTTTAGAAAATGTTCATTTGAAAACATTTTTTTAAATCACATTTGAAAACCCTTGTATGTTGAATTCTACATATGTCCTTCTAGTGCTGAACGTAAAAAAAATATTTTAGACCCTTTTTCATGCAAAATGTATAAAAATATTTTCACATTTTTATAAAAAAACTTTGTATCCCTTCTTATGCCGAACTAGTTTTTTTTGAGGATTTTGCCTAAAACATGATTTTAGATAATATTCATTGAAAAAAAGCTTTTTAAAAAATCACATTTGAAAACCCTTGTATGTTGAATTCTACATCTGTCCTTCTAGTGCTGAACGTTTAAAAAAATATTTTAGACCCTTTTCATGCAAAATGTATAAAAATATTTTTCACGTTTGTTATAAAAAAAATTGTATCCCTTCATATGACGAACTAGTTGCATTGTGGATTTTGCCTAAAACATGATTTTAGAAAATATTCATTACATTTTTTTAAAATCACATTTGAAAACCCTGTATGTTGAATTCTACATATGTCCTTCTAGTGCTGAACGTAAAAATATTTTAGACCCTTTTCATGCAAAATGTATAAAAATATTTTACACGTTTGTTATAAAAAGAATTGTATCCCTTCATATGCCGAACTAGTTGCATTGTGGATTTTGCCAATAACATGATTTTAGAAAATATTCATAGAATGTTGTTTTTTTATCACATTTGAAAACCCTTGTATGTTATATTCTACATATGTCCTTCTAGTGCTGAACGTAAAAAATATTTTAGACCCTTTTCATGCAAAATGTATAAAAAATATTTTTCACGTTTGTTATAAAAAAAATTGTATCCCTTCATATGACGAACTAGTTGCATTGTGGATTTTGCCTAAAACATGATTTTAGAAAATATTCATTACATTTTTTAAAATCACATTTGAAAACCCTTGTATGTTGAATTCTACATATGTCCTTCTAGTGCTGAACGTAAAAAAAAATATTTTAGACCCTTTTCATGCAAAATGTATAAAAAATATTTTACACGTTTGTTATAAAAAGAATTGTATCCCTTCATATGCCGAACTAGTTGCATTGTGGATTTTGCCAATAACATGATTTTAGAAAATATTCATAGAATGTTGTTTTTTTAATCACATTTGAAAACCCTTGTATGTTATATTCTACATATGTCCTTCTAGTGCTGAACGTAAAAAAATATTTTAGACCCTTTTCATGCAAAATGTATAAAAATATTTTTCACGTTTGTTATAAAAAAATTGTATCCCTTCATATGCCGAACTAGCTGCATTGTGGATTTTGCCTAAAACATGATTTTAGAAAATATTCATTGATTTTTTTTTAAATCACATTTGAAAACCCTTGTATGTTATATTCTACATATGTCCTTCTAGTGCTGAACGTTAAAAAAATATTTTAGACCCTTTTCATGCAACATTTATAAAAAAATATGTTTAACGCTTTTTTATAAAAAAACTTTGTATCCCTTCATATGCCGAACTAGTTTTTTTGTGGATTTTGCCTAAAACATGATTTTAGACAATATTCATTGAAAAAAGCTTTTTAAAAAATCACATTTGAAAACCCTTCTAAATTGTATTCTACGTCTGTCCTTCTAGTGCTGAACGTAAAAAACATATTTTAGACCCTTTTCATGCAAAATGTATAAAAAATATTTTTCACGTTTGTTATAAAAAATTGTATCCCTTCATATGCCGAACTAGTTGCATTGTGGATTTTGCCTAAAACATGATTTTAGAAAATATTCATTTAATATTTTTTTTAAATCACATTTGAAAACCCTTGTATGTTGAATTCTACATATGTCCTTCTAGTGCTGAACGTAAAAAAATATTTTAGACCCTTTTCATGCAAAATGTATAAAAATATTTTTCACATTTTTTATAAAAAAACGTTGTATCCCTTCTTATGCCGAACTAGTTTTTTTGTGGATTTTGCCTAAAACATGATTTCTAGATAATATTCATTGAAAAAAGCTTTTTAAAAAATCACATTTGAAAACCCTTGTATGTTGAATTCTACATCTGTCCTTCTAGTGCTGAACGTTTAAAAAAATATTTTAGACCCTTTTCATGCAAAATGTATAAAAATATTTTTTCATGTTTGTTATAAAAAAATTGTATCCCTTCATATGCCGAACTAGTTGCATTGTGGATTTTGCCTAAAACATGATTTTAGAAAATATTCATTACATTTTTTTAAAATCACATTTGAAAACCCTTGTATGTTGAATTCTACATCTGTCCTTCTAGTGCTGAACGTTTAAAAAATATTTTAGACCCTTTTCATGCAAAATGTATAAAAAATATTTTTCATGTTTGTTATAAAAAAAATTGTATCCCTTCATATGACGAACTAGTTGCATTGTGGATTTTGCCTAAAACATGATTTTAGAAAATATTCATTACATTTTTTTAAAATCACATTTGAAAACCCTTGTATGTTGAATTCTACATATGTCCTTCTAGTGCTGAACGTAAAAAAAAATATTTTAGACCCTTTTCATGCAAAATGTATAAAAAATATTTTACACGTTTGTTATAAAAATAATTGTATCCCTTCATATGCCGAACTAGTTGCATTGTGGATTTTGCCAATAACATGATTTTAGAAAATATTCATAGAATGTTGTTTTTTTTATCACATTTGAAAACCCTTGTATGTTATATTCTACATATGTCCTTCTAGTGCTGAACGTAAAAAAATATTTTAGACCCTTTTCATGCAAAATGTATAAAAAATATTTTCACGTTTGTTATAAAAAAATTGTATCCCTTCATATGACGAACTAGTTGCATTGTGGATTTTGCCTAAAACATGATTTTAGAAAATATTCATTACATTTTTTTAAAATCACATTTGAAAACCCTTGTATGTTGAATTCTACATCTGTCCTTCTAGTGCTGAACGTTTAAAAATATTTTAGACCCTTTTCATGCAAAATGTATAAAAAATATTTTTCATGTTTGTTATAAAAAAATTGTATCCCTTCATATGACGAACTAGTTGCATTGTGGATTTTGCCTAAAACATGATTTTAGATAATATTCATTACATTTTTTTTAAAAATCACATTTGAAAACCCTTGTATGTTGAATTCTACATCTGTCCTTCTAGTGCTGGAACGTAAAAAAATATTTTAGACCCTTTTCATGCAAAATGTATAAAAAATATTTTTCACGTTTGTTATAAAAAAAATTGTATCCCTTCATATGACGAACTAGTTGCATTGTGGATTTTGCCTAAAACATGATTTTAGAAAATATTCATTACATTTTTTAAAATCACATTTGAAAACCCTTGTATGTTGAATTCTACATATGTCCTTCTAGTGCTGAACGTAAAAAAAATATTTTAGACCCTTTTCATGCAACATGTATAAAAATATTTTACACGTTTGTTATAAAAAGAATTGTATCCCTTCATATGCCGAACTAGTTGCATTGTGGATTTTGCCAATAACATGATTTTAGAAAATATTCATAGAATGTTGTTTTTTTATCACATTTGAAAACCCTTGTATGTTATATTCTACATATGTCCTTCTAGTGCTGAACGTAAAAAAATATTTTAGACCCTTTTCATGCAAAATGTATAAAAAATATTTTTCACGTTTGTTATAAAAAAAATTGTATCCCTTCATATGCCGAACTAGTTGCATTGTGGATTTTGCCTAAAACATGATTTTAGAAAATATTCATTGATTTTTTTTTAAAATCACATTTGAAAACCCTTGTATGTTATATTCTACATATGTCCTTCTAGTGCTGAACGTTAAAAAATATTTTAGACCCTTTTCATGCAACATTTATAAAAAAATATGTTTAACGTTTTTTATAAAAAAACTTTGTATCCCTTCATATGCCGAACTAGTTTTTTTGTGGATTTTGCCTAAAACATGATTTTAGACAATATTCATTGAAAATAGCTTTTTAAAAAATCACATTTGAAAACCCTTCTAAATTGTATTCTACGCCTGTCCTTCTAGTGCTGAACGTAAAAAACATATTTTGGACCCTTTTCATGCAAAATGTATAAAAATATTTTTCACGTTTGTTATAAAAAAAATTGTATCCCTTCATATGCTGAACTAGTTGCATTGTGGATTTTGCCTAAAACATGATTTTAGAAAATATACATAGATTTTTTTTTTTTTAAATCACATTTGAAAACCCATGTATGTTATATTCTACATATGTCCTTCTAGTGCTGAACAAAAAAAAATATTTTAGACCCTTTTCATGCAAAATTTATAAAAAATATTTTTCACATTTTTTATAAAAAACTTTGTATCCCTTCATAAGCCAAACTATTTTTTTGAGGATTTTGCCTAAAACATGATTTTAGATAATATTCATTGAAAAAAGCTTTTTTAAAAATCACATTTGAAAACCCTTGTATGTTATATTCTACATATGTCCTTCTAGTGCTGAACGTAAAAAAATATTTTAGACCCTTTTCATGACAAATTTATAAAAAATATTTTTCACGTTTGTTATAAAAAAAAATTGTATCCCTTCATATGCCAAACTAGTTGCATTGTGGATTTTGCCTAAAACATGATTTTAGAAAATATTCATTAAATATTTTTTTTAAATCACATTTGAAAACCCTTGTATGTTGAATTCTACATATGTCCTTCTAGTGCTGAACGTAAAAAAAATTATTTTAGACCCTTTTCATGCAAAATTTATAAAAAATATTTTTCACGTTTGTTATAAAAAAAATTGTATCCCTTCATATGACGAACTAGTTGCATTGTGGATTTTGCCTAAAACATGATTTTAGAAAATATTCATTACATTTTTTTAAAATCACATTTGAAAACCCTTGTATGTTGAATTCTACATATGTCCTTCTAGTGCTGAACGTAAAAAAATTATTTTAGACCCTTTTCATGCAAAATGTATAAAAATATTTTACACGTTTGTTATAAAAAGAATTGTATCCCTTCATATGCCGAACTAGTTGCATTGTGGATTTTGCCAATAACATGATTTTAGAAAATATTCATAGAATGTTGTTTTTTTATCACATTTGAAAACCCTTGTATGTTATATTCTACATATGTCCTTCTAGTGCTGAACGTAAAAAAATATTTTAGACCCTTTTCATGCAAAATGTATAAAAAATATTTTTCACGTTTGTTATAAAAAAATTGTATCCCTTCATATGCCGAACTAGTTGCATTGTGGATTTTGCCTAAAACATGATTTTAGAAAATATTCATTAAATATTTTTTTTAAATCACATTTGAAAACCCTTGTATGTTGAATTCTACATATGTCCTTCTAGTGCTGAACGTAAAAAAATTATTTTAGACCCTTTTCATGCAAAATTTATAAAAATATTTTTCACGTTTGTTATAAAAAAATTGTATCCCTTCATATGACGAACTAGTTGCATTGTGGATTTTGCCTAAAACATGATTTTAGAAAATATTCATTACATTTTTTTAAAATCACATTTGAAAACCCTTGTATGTTGAATTCTACATATGTCCTTCTAGTGCTGAACGTAAAAAATATTTTAGACCCTTTTCATGCAAAATGTATAAAAAATATTTTTACACGTTTGTTATAAAAAGAATTGTATCCCTTCATATGCCGAACTAGTTGCATTGTGGATTTTGCCAATAACATGATTTTAGAAAATATTCATAGAATGTTGTTTTTTTATCACATTTGAAAACCCTTGTATGTTGTATTCTACATATGTCCTTCTAGTGCTGAACGTAAAAAAATATTTTAGACCCTTTTCATGCAAAATGTATAAAAAATATTTTTCACGTTTGTTATAAAAAAATTGTATCCCTTCATATGCCGAACTAGTTGCATTGTGGATTTTGCCTAAAACATGATTTTAGAAAATATTCATTGATTTTTTTTTTAAATCACATTTGAAAACCCTTGTATGTTATATTCTACATATGTCCTTCTAGTGCTGAACGTTAAAAAAATATTTTAGACCCTTTTCATGCAACATTTATAAAAAAATATGTTTAACGTTTTTTATAAAAAAACTTTGTATCCCTTCATATGCCGAACTAGTTTTTTTGTGGATTTTGCCTAAAACATGATTTTAGATAATATTCATTGAAAAAAGCTTTTTAAAAAATCACATTTGAAAACCCTTGTATGTTGAATTCTACATCTGTCCTTCTAGTGCTGAACGTTTAAAAAATATTTTAGACCCTTTTCATGCAAAATGTATAAAAAATATTTTTCATGTTTGTTATAAAAAAATTTGTATCCCTTCATATGACGAACTAGTTGCATTGTGGATTTTGCCTAAAACATGATTTTAGAAAATATTCATTACATTTTTTTAAAATCACATTTGAAAACCCTTGTATGTTGAATTCTACATATGTCCTTCTAGTGCTGAACGTAAAAAAAATATTTTAGACCCTTTTCATGCAAAATGTATAAAAATATTTTTCACGTTTGTTATAAAAAAAATTGTATCCCTTCATATGACGAACTAGTTGCATTGTGGATTTTGCCTAAAACATGATTTTAGAAAATATTCATTACATTTTTTTAAAATCACATTTGAAAACCCTTGTATGTTGAATTCTACATATGTCCTTCTAGTGCTGAACGTAAAAAAATATTTTAGACCCTTTTCATGCAAAATGTATAAAAAATATTTTACACGTTTGTTATAAAAAGAATTGTATCCCTTCATATGCCGAACTAGTTGCATTGTGGATTTTGCCAATAACATGATTTTAGAAAATATTCATAGAATGTTGTTTTTTTATCACATTTGAAAACCCTTGTATGTTATATTCTACATATGTCCTTCTAGTGCTGAACGTAAAAAAATATTTTAGACCCTTTTCATGCAAAATGTATAAAAATATTTTTCACGTTTGTTATAAAAAAATTGTATCCCTTCATATGACGAACTAGTTGCATTGTGGATTTTGCCTAAAACATGATTTTAGAAAATATTCATTACATTTTTTTAAAATCACATTTGAAAACCCTTGTATGTTGAATTCTACATATGTCCTTCTAGTGCTGAACGTAAAAAAAATATTTTAGACCCTTTTCATGCAAAATGTATAAAAATATTTTACACGTTTGTTATAAAAAGAATTGTATCCCTTCATATGCCGAACTAGTTGCATTGTGGATTTTGCCAATAACATGATTTTAGAAAATATTCATAGAATGTTGTTTTTTTATCACATTTGAAAACCCTTGTATGTTATATTCTACATATGTCCTTCTAGTGCTGAACGTAAAAAAATATTTTAGACCCTTTTCATGCAAAATGTATAAAAAATATTTTTCACGTTTGTTATAAAAAAATTGTATCCCTTCATATGCCGAACTAGTTGCATTGTGGATTTTGCCTAAAACATGATTTTAGAAAATATTCATTGATTTTTTTTTTAAATCACATTTGAAAACCCTTGTATGTTATATTCTACATATGTCCTTCTAGTGCTGAACGTTAAAAAATATTTTAGACCCTTTTCATGCAACATTTATAAAAAATATGTTTAACGTTTTTTATAAAAAACTTTGTATCCCTTCATATGCCGAACTAGTTTTTTTGTGGATTTTGCCTAAAACATGATTTTAGACAATATTCATTGAAAAAAGCTTTTTAAAAAATCACATTTGAAAACCCTTCTAAATTGTATTCTACGTCTGTCCTTCTAGTGCTGAACGTAAAAAACATATTTTAGACCCTTTTCATGCAAAATGTATAAAAAATATTTTTCACGTTTGTTATAAAAAAAATTGTATCCCTTCATATGCCGAACTAGTTGCATTGTGGATTTAGCCTAAAACATGATTTTAGAAAATATTCATTTAATATTTTTTTAAAATCACATTTGAAAACCCTTGTATGTTGAATTCTACATATGTCCTTCTAGTGCTGAACGTAAAAAAAAATATTTTAGACCCTTTTCATGCAAAATGTATAAAAAATATTTTTCACATTTTTTATAAAAAAAACTTTGTATCCCTTCTTATGCCGAACTAGTTTTTTTGTGGATTTTGCCTAAAACATGATTTTAGATAATATTCATTGAAAAAAGCTTTTTAAAAAATCACATTTGAAAACCCTTGTATGTTGAATTCTACATCTGTCCTTCTAGTGCTGAACGTTTAAAAAATATTTTAGACCCTTTTCATGCAAAATGTATAAAAAATATTTTTCATGTTTGTTATAAAAAAATTGTATCCCTTCATATGACGAACTAGTTGCATTGTGGATTTTGCCTAAAACATGATTTTAGAAAATATTCATTACATTTTTTTAAAATCACATTTGAAAACCCTTGTATGTTGAATTCTACATCTGTCCTTCTAGTGCTGAACGTTTAAAAAATATTTTAGACCCTTTTCATGCAAAATGTATAAAAATATTTTTCATGTTTGTTATAAAAAAAATTGTATCCCTTCATATGACGAACTAGTTGCATTGTGGATTTTGCCTAAAACATGATTTTAGAAAATATTCATTACATTTTTTTAAAATCACATTTGAAAACCCTTGTATGTTGAATTCTACATATGTCCTTCTAGTGCTGAACGTAAAAAAAATATTTTAGACCCTTTTCATGCAAAATGTATAAAAAATATTTTACACGTTTTGTTATAAAAAAAATTGTATCCCTTCATATGCCGAACTAGTTGCATTGTGGATTTTGCCAATAACATGATTTTAGAAAATATTCATAGAATGTTGTTTTTTTAAATCACATTTGAAAACCCTTGTATGTTATATTCTACATATGTCCTTCTAGTGCTGAACGTAAAAAAATATTTTAGACCCTTTTCATGCAAAATGTATAAAAATATTTTTCACGTTTGTTATAAAAAATTGTATCCCTTCATATGACGAACTAGTTGCATTGTGGATTTTGCCTAAAACATGATTTTAGAAAATATTCATTACATTTTTTTAAAATCACATTTGAAAACCCTTGTATGTTGAATTCTACATCTGTCCTTCTAGTGCTGAACGTTTAAAAAATATTTTAGACCCTTTTCATGCAAAATGTATAAAAATATTTTTCATGTTTGTTATAAAAAAATTGTATCCCTTCATATGACGAACTAGTTGCATTGTGGATTTTGCCTAAAACATGATTTTAGAAAATATTCATTACATTTTTTTAAAATCACATTTGAAAACCCTTGTATGTTGAATTCTACATATGTCCTTCTAGTGCTGAACGTAAAAAAAAATATTTTAGACCCTTTTCATGCAAAATGTATAAAAATATTTTTCACGTTTGTTATAAAAAAATTGTATCCCTTCATATGACGAACTAGTTGCATTGTGGATTTTGCCTAAAACATGATTTTAGAAAATATTCATTACATTTTTTTAAAATCACATTTGAAAACCCTTGTATGTTGAATTCTACATATGTCCTTCTAGTGCTGAACGTAAAAAAATATTTTAGACCCTTTTCATGCAAAATGTATAAAAAATATTTTACACGTTTGTTATAAAAAAGAATTGTATCCCTTCATATGCCGAACTAGTTGCATTGTGGATTTTGCCAATAACATGATTTTAGAAAATATTCATAGAATGTTGTTTTTTTTATCACATTTGAAAACCCTTGTATGTTATATTCTACATATGTCCTTCTAGTGCTGAACGTAAAAAAATATTTTAGACCCTTTTCATGCAAAATGTATAAAAATATTTTTCACGTTTGTTATAAAAAAAATTGTATCCCTTCATATGCCGAACTAGTTGCATTGTGGATTTTGCCTAAAACATGATTTTAGAAAATATTCATTGATTTTTTTTTAAAATCACATTTGAAAACCCTTGTATGTTATATTCTACATATGTCCTTCTAGTGCTGAACGTTAAAAAATATTTTAGACCCTTTTCATGCAACATTTATAAAAAATATGTTTAACGTTTTTTATAAAAAAACTTTGTATCCCTTCATATGCCGAACTAGTTTTTTTGTGGATTTTGCCTAAAACATGATTTTAGACAATATTCATTGAAAATAGCTTTTTAAAAAATCACATTTGAAAACCCTTCTAAATTGTATTCTACGCCTGTCCTTCTAGTGCTGAACGTAAAAAACATATTTTAGACCCTTTTCATGCAAAATGTATAAAAAATATTTTTCACGTTTGTTATAAAAAAATTGTATCCCTTCATATGCTGAACTAGTTGCATTGTGGATTTTGCCTAAAACATGATTTTAGAAAATATACATAGATTTTTTTTTTTTAAATCACATTTGAAAACCCATGTATGTTATATTCTACATATGTCCTTCTAGTGCTGAACAAAAAAAAATATTTTAGACCCTTTTCATGCTAAATTTATAAAAATATTTTTCACATTTTTTATAAAAAAAACTTTGTATCCCTTCATAAGCCAAACTAGTTTTTTTGAGGATTTTGCCTAAAACATGATTTTAGATAATATTCATTGAAAAAAGCTTTTTTTAAAATCACATTTGAAAACCCTTGTATGTTATATTCTACATATGTCCTTCTAGTGCTGAACGTAAAAAAATATTTTAGACCCTTTTCATGACAAATTTATAAAAATATTTTTCACGTTTGTTATAAAAAAAATTGTATCCCTTCATATGCCAAACTAGTTGCATTGTGGATTTTGCCTAAAACATGATTTTAGAAAATATTCATTAAATATTTTTTTTTAATCACATTTGAAAACCCTTGTATGTTGAATTCTACATATGTCCTTCTAGTGCTGAACGTAAAAAAAATTATTTTAGACCCTTTTCATGCAAAATTTATAAAAAATATTTTTCACGTTTGTTATAAAAAAAATTGTATCCCTTCATATGACGAACTAGTTGCATTGTGGATTTTGCCTAAAACATGATTTTAGAAAATATTCATTACATTTTTTTAAAAATCACATTTGAAAACCCTTGTATGTTGAATTCTACATATGTCCTTCTAGTGCTGAACGTAAAAAAATTATTTTAGACCCTTTTCATGCAAAATGTATAAAAATATTTTACACGTTTGTTATAAAAAGAATTGTATCCCTTCATATGCCGAACTAGTTGCATTGTGGATTTTGCCAATAACATGATTTTAGAAAATATTCATAGAATGTTGTTTTTTTATCACATTTGAAAACCCTTGTATGTTATATTCTACATATGTCCTTCTAGTGCTGAACGTAAAAAAATATTTTAGACCCTTTTCATGCAAAATGTATAAAAATATTTTTCACGTTTGTTATAAAAAAATTGTATCCCTTCATATGCCGAACTAGTTGCATTGTGGATTTTGCCTAAAACATGATTTTAGAAAATATTCATTAAATATTTTTTTTTAATCACATTTGAAAACCCTTGTATGTTGAATTCTACATATGTCCTTCTAGTGCTGAACGTAAAAAAATTATTTTAGACCCTTTTCATGCAAAATTTATAAAAAATATTTTTCACGTTTGTTATAAAAAAAATTGTATCCCTTCATATGACGAACTAGTTGCATTGTGGATTTTGCCTAAAACATGATTTTAGAAAATATTCATTACATTTTTTTAAAATCACATTTGAAAACCCTTGTATGTTGAATTCTACATATGTCCTTCTAGTGCTGAACGTAAAAAAAATATTTTAGACCCTTTTCATGCAAAATGTATAAAAAATATTTTACACGTTTGTTATAAAAAGAATTGTATCCCTTCATATGCCGAACTAGTTGCATTGTGGATTTTGCCAATAACATGATTTTAGAAAATATTCATAGAATGTTGTTTTTTTATCACATTTGAAAACCCTTGTATGTTATATTCTACATATGTCCTTCTAGTGCTGAACGTAAAAAATATTTTAGACCCTTTTCATGCAAAATGTATAAAAAATATTTTTCACGTTTGTTATAAAAAAATTGTATCCCTTCATATGCCGAACTAGTTGCATTGTGGATTTTGCCTAAAACATGATTTTAGAAAATATTCATTGAATTTTTTTTTAAATCACATTTGAAAACCCTTGTATGTTGTATTCTACATATGTCCTTCTAGTGCTGAACGTTAAAAAAATATTTTAGACCCTTTTCATGCAACATTTATAAAAAATATGTTTAACGTTTTTTATAAAAAAACTTTGTATCCCTTCATATGCCGAACTAGTTTTTTTGTGGATTTTGCCTAAAACAT
Source organism: Coregonus clupeaformis (assembly GCF_020615455.1). Taxonomy (NCBI): domain Eukaryota; kingdom Metazoa; phylum Chordata; class Actinopteri; order Salmoniformes; family Salmonidae; genus Coregonus; species Coregonus clupeaformis. The sequence continues at coordinate 63,203 of NW_025535912.1, read as the reverse complement.
GATTTTAGACAATATTCATTGAAAAAGCTTTTTAAAAAATCACATTTTAAAACCCTTCTAAATTGTATTCTACGTCTGTCCTTCTAGTGCTGAACGTAAAAAACATATTTTAGACCCTTTTCATGCAAAATGTATAAAAAATATTTTTCACGTTTGTTATAAAAAAATTGTATCCCTTCATATGCTGAACTAGTTGCATTGTGGATTTTGCCTAAAACATGATTTTAGAAAATATTCATAGAATTTTTTTTTTTTAAATCACATTTGAAAACCCATGTATGTTATATTCTACATATGTCCTTCTAGTGCTGAACGAAAAAAAATATTTTAGACCCTTTTCATGCAAAATTTATAAAAAATATTTTTCACATTTTTTATAAAAAAAACTTTGTATCCCTTCATAAGCCGAACTAGTTTTTTTTGAGGATTTTGCCTAAAACATGATTTTAGATAATATTCATTGAAAAAAGCTTTTTTTTAAATCACATTTGAAAACCCTTGTATGTTATATTCTACATATGTCCTTCTAGTGCTGAACGTAAAAAAATATTTTAGACCCTTTTCATGACAAATTTATAAAAAATATTTTTCACGTTTGTTATAAAAAAATTGTATCCCTTCATATGCCGAACTAGTTGCATTGTGGATTTTGCCTAAAACATGATTTTAGAAAATATTCATTAAATATTTTTTTTAATCACATTTGAAAACCCTTGTATGTTGAATTCTACATATGTCCTTCTAGTGCTGAACGTAAAAAAATTATTTTAGACCCTTTTCATGCAAAATGTATAAAAATATTTTTCACGTTTGTTATAAAAAAATTGTATCCCTTCATATGACGAACTAGTTGCATTGTGGATTTTGCCTAAAACATGATTTTAGAAAATATTCATTACATTTTTTTTAAAATCACATTTGAAAACCCTTGTATGTTGAATTCTACATATGTCCTTCTAGTGCTGAACGTAAAAAAAAATATTTTAGACCCTTTTCATGCAAAATGTATAAAAATATTTTACACGTTTGTTATAAAAAGAATTGTATCCCTTCATATGCCGAACTAGTTGCATTGTGGATTTTGCCAATAACATGATTTTAGAAAATATTCATAGAATGTTGTTTTTTTATCACATTTGAAAACCCTTGTATGTTATATTCTACATATGTCCTTCTAGTGCTGAACGTTAAAAAATATTTTAGACCCTTTTCATGCAACATTTATAAAAAAATATGTTTAACGTTTTTTATAAAAAAACTTTGTATCCCTTCATATGCCGAACTAGTTTTTTTGTGGATTTTGCCTAAAACATGATTTTAGACAATATTCATTGAAAAAAGCTTTTTAAAAAATCACATTTGAAAACCCTTCTAAATTGTATTCTACGTCTGTCCTTCTAGTGCTGAACGTAAAAAAATATTTTAGACCCTTTTCATGCAAAATGTATAAAAAATATTTTTCACGTTTGTTATAAAAAAAATTGTATCCCTTCATATGCTGAACTAGTTGCATTGTGGATTTTGCCTAAAACATGATTTTAGAAAATATACATAGATATTTTTTTTTTTAAATCACATTTGAAAACCCATGTATGTTATATTCTACATATGTCCTTCTAGTGCTGAACAAAAAAAAATATTTTAGACCCTTTTCATGCAAAATTTATAAAAAATATTTTTCACATTTTTAATAAAAAAAACTTTGTATCCCTTCATAAGCCGAACTAGTTTTTTTGAGGATTTTGCCTAAAACATGATTTTAGATAATATTCATTGAAAAAGCTTTTTTTTTAAAATCACATTTGAAAACCCTTGTATGTTATATTCTACATATGTCCTTCTAGTGCTGAACGTAAAAAAATATTTTAGACCCTTTTCATGACAAATTTATAAAAAAATATTTTTCACGTTTGTTATAAAAAAAATTGTATCCCTTCATATGCCGAACTAGTTGCATTGTGGATTTTGCCTAAAACATGATTTTAGAAAATATACATAGAATTTTTTTTTAAATCACATTTGAAAACCCATGTATGTTATATTCTACATATGTCCATCTAGTGCTGAACAAAAAAAATATTTTAGACCCTTTTCATGCAAAATTTATAAAAATATTTTTCACATTTTTTATAAAAAAAACTTTGTATCCCTTCATAAGCCGAACTAGTTTTTTTGAGGATTTTGCCTAAAACATGATTTTAGATAATATTCATTTAAAAAAGCTTTTTTTTAAATCACATTTGAAAACCCTTGTATGTTGTATTCTACATATGTCCTTCTAGTGCTGAACGTAAAAAAATATTTTAGACCCTTTTCATGACAAATTTATAAAAAATATTTTTCACGTTTGTTATAAAAAAAAATGGTATCCCTTCATATGCCGAACTAGTTGCATTGTGGATTTTGCCTAAAACATGATTTTAGAAAATATTCATTAAATATTTTTTTTTAAATCACATTTGAAAACCCTTGTATGTTGAATTCTACATATGTCCTTCTAGTGCTGAACGTAAAAAAAATTATTTTAGACCCTTTTCATGCAAAATTTATAAAAAATATTTTTCACGTTTGTTATAAAAAAAATTGTATCCCTTCATATGACGAACTAGTTGCATTGTGGATTTTGCCTAAAACATGATTTTAGAAAATATTCATTACATTTTTTTAAAATCACATTTGAAAACCCTTGTATGTTGAATTTTACATATGTCCTTCTAGTGCTGAACGTAAAAAAAATTATTTTAGACCCTTTTCATGCAAAATGTATAAAAAATATTTTACACGTTTGTTATAAAAAAAAATGGTATCCCTTCATATGCCGAACTAGTTGCATTGTGGATTTTGCCAATAACATGATTTTAGAAAATATTCATAGAATGTTGTTTTTTTATCACATTTGAAAACCCTTGTATGTTATATTCTACATATGTCCTTCTAGTGCTGAACGTAAAAAAATATTTTAGACCCTTTTCATGCAAAATGTATAAAAAATATTTTTCACGTTTGTTATAAAAAAATTGTATCCCTTCATATGCCGAACTAGTTGCATTGTGGATTTTGCCTAAAACATGATTTTAGAAAATATTCATTAAATATTTTTTTTTAATCACATTTGAAAACCCTTGTATGTTGAATTCTACATATGTCCTTCTAGTGCTGAACGTAAAAAAAATTATTTTAGACCCTTTTCATGCAAAATTTATAAAAAATATTTTTCACGTTTGTTATAAAAAAATTGTATCCCTTCATATGACGAACTAGTTGCATTGTGGATTTTGCCTAAAACATGATTTTAGAAAATATTCATTACATTTTTTTAAAATCACATTTGAAAACCCTTGTATGTTGAATTCTACATATGTCCTTCTAGTGCTGAACGTAAAAAAATATTTTAGACCCTTTTCATGCAAAATGTATAAAAAATATTTTACACGTTTGTTATAAAAAGAATTGTATCCCTTCATATGCCGAACTAGTTGCATTGTGGATTTTGCCAATAACATGATTTTAGAAAATATTCATAGAATGTTGTTTTTTTATCACATTTGAAAACCCTTGTATGTTATATTCTACATATGTCCTTCTAGTGCTGAACGTAAAAAAATATTTTAGACCCTTTTCATGCAAAATGTATAAAAAATATTTTTCACGTTTGTTATAAAAAAAATTGTATCCCTTCATATGCCGAACTAGTTGCATTGTGGATTTTGCCTAAAACATGATTTTAGAAAATATTCATTGATTTTTTTTTTAAATCACATTTGAAAACCCTTGTATGTTATATTCTACATATGTCCTTCTAGTGCTGAACGTTAAAAAATATTTTAGACCCTTTTCATGCAACATTTATAAAAAAATATGTTTAACGTTTTTTATAAAAAAACTTTGTATCCCTTCATATGCCGAACTAGTTTTTTTGTGGATTTTGCCTAAAACATGATTTTAGACAATATTCATTGAAAAAAGCTTTTTAAAAAAATCACATTTGAAAACCCTTCTAAATTGTATTCTACGTCTGTCCTTCTAGTGCTGAACGTAAAAAAACATATTTTAGACACTTTTCATGCAAAATGTATAAAAAATATTTTTCACGTTTGTTATAAAAAAAATTGTATCCCTTCATATGCTGAACTAGTTGCATTGTGGATTTTGCCTAAAACATGATTTTAGAAAATATACATAGATTTTTTTTTTTAAATCACATTTGAAAACCCATGTATGTTATATTCTACATATGTCCTTCTAGTGCTGAACAAAAAAAATATTTTAGACCCTTTTCATGCAAAATTTATAAAAAATATTTTTCACATTTTTAATAAAAAAAACTTTGTATCCCTTCATAAGCCGAACTAGTTTTTTTGAGGATTTTGCCTAAAACATGATTTTAGATAATATTCATTGAAAAAAGCTTTTTTTTAAAATCACATTTGAAAACCCTTGTATGTTATATTCTACATATGTCCTTCTAGTGCTGAACGTAAAAAAATATTTTAGACCCTTTTCATGACAAATTTATAAAAAATATTTTTCACGTTTGTTATAAAAAAAAATTGTATCCCTTCATATGCCGAACTAGTTGCATTGTGGATTTTGCCTAAAACATGATTTTAGAAAATATTCATTAAATATTTTTTTTAATCACATTTGAAAACCCTTGTATGTTGAATTCTACATATGTCCTTCTAGTGCTGAACGTAAAAAAATTATTTTAGACCCTTTTCATGCAAAATGTATAAAAATATTTTTCACGTTTGTTATAAAAAAATTGTATCCCTTCATATGACGAACTAGTTGCATTGTGGATTTTGCCTAAAACATGATTTTAGAAAATATTCATTACATTTTTTTTAAAATCACATTTGAAAACCCTTGTATGTTGAATTCTACATATGTCCTTCTAGTGCTGAACGTAAAAAAAATATTTTAGACCCTTTTCATGCAAAATGTATAAAAAATATTTTACACGTTTGTTATAAAAAGAATTGTATCCCTTCATATGCCGAACTAGTTGCATTGTGGATTTTGCCAATAACATGATTTTAGAAAATATTCATAGAATGTTGTTTTTTTATCACATTTGAAAACCCTTGTATGTTATATTCTACATATGTCCTTCTAGTGCTGAACGTTAAAAAATATTTTAGACCCTTTTCATGCAACATTTATAAAAAAATATGTTTAACGTTTTTTATAAAAAAACTTTGTATCCCTTCATATGCCGAACTAGTTTTTTTGTGGATTTTGCCTAAAACATGATTTTAGACAATATTCATTGAAAAAAGCTTTTTAAAAAATCACATTTGAAAACCCTTCTAAATTGTATTCTACGTCTGTCCTTCTAGTGCTGAACGTAAAAAACATATTTTAGACCCTTTTCATGCAAAATGTATAAAAAATATTTTTCACGTTTGTTATAAAAAAAATTGTATCCCTTCATATGCCGAACTAGTTGCATTGTGGATTTTGCCTAAAACATGATTTTAGAAAATATTCATTAAATATTTTTTTTAATCACATTTGAAAACCCTTGTATGTTGAATTCTACATATGTCCTTCTAGTGCTGAACGTAAAAAAAATTATTTTAGACCCTTTTCATGCAAAATTTATAAAAAATATTTTTCACGTTTGTTATAAAAAAAATTGTATCCCTTCATATGACGAACTAGTTGCATTGTGGATTTTGCCTAAAACATGATTTTAGAAAATATTCATTACATTTTTTTAAAATCACATTTGAAAACCCTTGTATGTTGAATTCTACATATGTCCTTCTAGTGCTGAACGTAAAAAAAATATTTTAGACCCTTTTCATGCAAAATGTATAAAAATATTTTACACGTTTGTTATAAAAAAGAATTGTATCCCTTCATATGCCGAACTAGTTGCATTGTGGATTTTGCCAATAACATGATTTTAGAAAATATTCATAGAATGTTGTTTTTTTATCACATTTGAAAACCCTTGTATGTTATATTCTACATATGTCCTTCTAGTGCTGAACGTAAAAAAATATTTTAGACCCTTTTCATGCAAAATGTATAAAAAATATTTTTTCCCGTTTGTTCTAAAAAAACTGTATCCCTTCATATGCCGAACTAGTTGCATTGTGGATTTTGCCTAAAACATGATTTTAGAAAATATTCATTAAATATTTTTTTTTAATCACATTTGAAAACCCTTGTATGTTGAATTCTACATATGTCCTTCTAGTGCTGAACGTAAAAAAATTTATTTTAGACCCTTTTCATGCAAAATTTATAAAAAATATTTTTCACGTTTGTTATAAAAAAAATTGTATCCCTTCATATGACGAACTAGTTGCATTGTGGATTTTGCCTAAAACATGATTTTAGAAAATATTCATTACATTTTTTTAAAATCACATTTGAAAACCCTTGTATGTTGAATTCTACATATGTCCTTCTAGTGCTGAACGTAAAAAAATATTTTAGACCCTTTTCATGCAAAATGTATAAAAAATATTTTACACGTTTGTTATAAAAAGAATTGTATCCCTTCATATGCCGAACTAGTTGCATTGTGGATTTTGCCAATAACATGATTTTAGAAAATATTCATAGAATGTTGTTTTTTTTATCACATTTGAAAACCCTTGTATGTTATATTCTACATATGTCCTTCTAGTGCTGAACGTAAAAAAATATTTTAGACCCTTTTCATGCAAAATGTATAAAAATATTTTTCACGTTTGTTATAAAAAAATTGTATCCCTTCATATGCCGAACTAGTTGCATTGTGGATTTTGCCTAAAACATGATTTTAGAAAATATTCATTGATTTTTTTTTTTAAATCACATTTGAAAACCCTTGTATGTTATATTCTACATATGTCCTTCTAGTGCTGAACGTTAAAAAATATTTTAGACCCTTTTCATGCAACATTTATAAAAAAATATGTTTAACGTTTTTTATAAAAAAACTTTGTATCCCTTCATATGCCGAACTAGTTTTTTTGTGGATTTTGCCTAAAACATGATTTTAGACAATATTCATTGAAAAAAGCTTTTTAAAAAATCACATTTGAAAACCCTTCTAAATTGTATTCTACGTCTGTCCTTCTAGTGCTGAACGTAAAAAACATATTTTAGACCCTTTTCATGCAAAATGTATAAAAATATTTTTCACGTTTGTTATAAAAAAATTGTATCCCTTCATATGCCGAACTAGTTGCATTGTGGATTTTGCCTAAAACATGATTTTAGAAAATATACATAGATATTTTTTTTTTAAATCACATTTGAAAACCCATGTATGTTATATTCTACATATGTCCTTCTAGTGCTGAACAAAAAAAATATTTTAGACCCTTTTCATGCAAAATTTATAAAAAATATTTTCACATTTTTAATAAAAAAAACTTTGTATCCCTTCATATGCCGAACTAGTTTTTTTGAGGATTTTGCCTAAAACATGATTTTAGATAATATTCATTGAAAAAAGCTTTTTTTTTTAAATCACATTTGAAAACCCTTGTATGTTATATTCTACATATGTCCTTCTAGTGCTGAACGTAAAAAAATATTTTAGACCCTTTTCATGACAAATTTATAAAAAATATTTTTCACGTTTGTTATAAAAAAAAATTGTATCCCTTCATATGCCGAACTAGTTGCATTGTGGATTTTGCCTAAAACATGATTTTAGAAAATATACATAGATTTTTTTTTAAATCACATTTGAAAACCCATGTATGTTATATTCTACATATGTCCTTCTAGTGCTGAACAAAAAAAATATTTTAGACCCTTTTCATGCAAAATTTATAAAAAATATTTTTCACATTTTTTATAAAAAAACTTTGTATCCCTTCATAAGCCGAACTAGTTTTTTTGAGGATTTTGCCTAAAACATGATTTTAGATAATATTCATTGAAAAAAGCTTTTTTAAAATCACATTTGAAAACCCTTGTATGTTACATTCTACATGTGTCCTTCTAGTGCTGAACGTAAAAAAATATTTTAGACCCTTTTCATGAAAAATTTAAAAAAATATATTTTTCACGTTTGTTATAAAAAAAATGGTATCCCTTCATATGCCGAACTAGTTGCATTTTGGATTTTGCCTAAAACATGATTTTAGAAAATATTCATTAAATATTTTTTTTTAATCACATTTGAAAACCCTTGTATGTTGAATTCTACATATGTCCTTCTAGTGCTGAACGTAAAAAAAATTATTTTAGACCCTTTTCATGCAAAATTTATAAAAAATATTTTTCACGTTTGTTATAAAAAAAATTGTATCCCTTCATATGACGAACTAGTTGCATTGTGGATTTTGCCTAAAACATGATTTTAGAAAATATTCATTACATTTTTTAAAAATCACATTTGAAAACCCTTGTATGTTGAATTCTACATATGTCCTTCTAGTGCTGAACGTAAAAAAAATTATTTTAGACCCTTTTCATGCAAAATGTATAAAAAATATTTTACACGTTTGTTATAAAAAGAATTGTATCCCTTCATATGCCGAACTAGTTGCATTGTGGATTTTGCCAATAACATGATTTTAGAAAATATTCATAGAATGTTGTTTTTTTATCACATTTGAAAACCCTTGTATGTTATATTCTACATATGTCCTTCTAGTGCTGAACGTAAAAAAATATTTTAGACCCTTTTCATGCAAAATGTATAAAAAATATTTTTCACGTTTGTTATAAAAAAAATTGTATCCCTTCATATGCCGAACTAGTTGCATTGTGGATTTTGCCTAAAACATGATTTTAGAAAATATTCATTAAATATTTTTTTTTAATCACATTTGAAAACCCTTGTATGTTGAATTCTACATATGTCCTTCTAGTGCTGAACGTAAAAAAAATTATTTTAGACCCTTTTCATGCAAAATTTATAAAAAATATTTTTCACGTTTGTTATAAAAAAAATTGTATCCCTTCATATGACGAACTAGTTGCATTGTGGATTTTGCCTAAAACATGATTTTAGAAAATATTCATTACATTTTTTTAAAATCACATTTGAAAACCCTTGTATGTTGAATTCTACATATGTCCTTCTAGTGCTGAACGTAAAAAAATATTTTAGACCCTTTTCATGCAAAATGTATAAAAATATTTTACACGTTTGTTATAAAAAGAATTGTATCCCTTCATATGCCGAACTAGTTGCATTGTGGATTTTGCCAATAACATGATTTTAGAAAATATTCATAGAATGTTGTTTTTTTTATCACATTTGAAAACCCTTGTATGTTATATTCTACATATGTCCTTCTAGTGCTGAACGTAAAAAAATATTTTAGACCCTTTTCATGCAAAATGTATAAAAAATATTTTTCACGTTTGTTATAAAAAAAATTGTATCCCTTCATATGCCGAACTAGTTGCATTGTGGATTTTGCCTAAAACATGATTTTAGAAAATATTCATTGATTTTTTTTTTAAATCACATTTGAAAACCCTTGTATGTTATATTCTACATATGTCCTTCTAGTGCTGAACGTTAAAAAATATTTTAGACCCTTTTCATGCAACATTTATAAAAAAATATGTTTAACGTTTTTTATAAAAAAACTTTGTATCCCTTCATATGCCGAACTAGTTTTTTTGTGGATTTTGCCTAAAACATGATTTTAGACAATATTCATTGAAAAAAGCTTTTTAAAAAATCACATTTGAAAACCCTTCTAAATTGTATTCTACGTCTGTCCTTCTAGTGCTGAACTTAAAAAAATATATTTTAGACCCTTTTCATGCAAAATGTATAAAAATATTTTTCTTGTTTGTTATAAAAAAATTGTATATCCCTTCATATGCTGAACTAGTTGCATTGTGGATTTTGCCTAAAACATGATTTTAGAAAATATACATAGATTTTTTTTTTTAAATCACATTTGAAAACCCATGTATGTTATATTCTACATATGTCCTTCTAGTACTGAACAAAAAAAATATTTTAGACCCTTTTCATGCAAAATTTATAAAAAATATTTTTCACATTTTTAATAAAAAAAACTTTGTATCCCTTCATAAGCCGAACTAGTTTTTTTGAGGATTTTGCCTAAAACATGATTTTAGATAATATTCATTGAAAAAAGCTTTTTTTTAAATCACATTTGAAAACCCTTGTATGTTATATTCTACATATGTCCTTCTAGTGCTGAACGTAAAAAAATATTTTAGACCCTTTTCATGCCAAATTTATAAAAATATTTTTCACGTTTGTTATAAAAAAAATTGTATCCCTTCATATGCCGAACTAGTTGCATTGTGGATTTTGCCTAAAACATGATTTTAGAAAATATTCATTAAATATTTTTTTTTAATCACATTTGAAAACCCTTGTATGTTGAATTCTACATATGTCCTTCTAGTGCTGAACGTAAAAAAATTATTTTAGACCCTTTTCATGCAAAATGTATAAAAAATATTTTTCACGTTTGTTATAAAAAAATTGTATCCCTTCATATGACGAACTAGTTGCATTGTGGATTTTGCCTAAAACATGATTTTAGAAAATATTCATTACATTTTTTTAAAAATCACATTTGAAAACCCTTGTATGTTGAATTCTACATATGTCCTTCTAGTGCTGAACGTAAAAAAAATATTTTAGACCCTTTTCATGCAAAATGTATAAAAAATATTTTACACGTTTGTTATAAAAAAGAATTGTATCCCTTCATATGCCGAACTAGTTGCATTGTGGATTTTGCCAATAACATGATTTTAGAAAATATTCATAGAATGTTGTTTTTTTATCACATTTGAAAACCCTTGTATGTTATATTCTACATATGTCCTTCTAGTGCTGAACGTTAAAAAAATATTTTAGACCCTTTTCATGCAACATTTATAAAAAAATATGTTTAACGTTTTTTATAAAAAAACTTTGTATCCCTTCATATGCCGAACTAGTTTTTTTGTGGATTTTGCCTAAAACATGATTTTAGACAATATTCATTGAAAAAAGCTTTTTAAAAAATCACATTTGAAAACCCTTCTAAATTGTATTCTACGTCTGTCCTTCTAGTGCTGAACGTAAAAAACATATTTTAGACCCTTTTCATGCAAAATGTATAAAAAATATTTTTCACGTTTGTTATAAAAAAAATTGTATCCCTTCATATGCTGAACTAGTTGCATTGTGGATTTTGCCTAAAACATGATTTTAGAAAATATACATAGATTTTTTTTTTTTAAATCACATTTGAAAACCCATGTATGTTATATTCTACATATGTCCTTCTAGTGCTGAACGAAAAAATATTTTTGACCCTTTTCATGCAAAATTTATAAAAAATATTTTCACGTTTTTAATAAAAAAAACTTTGTATCCCTTCATAAGCCGAACTAGTTTTTTTGTGGATTTTGCCTAAAACATGATTTTAGATAATATTCATTGAAAAAAGCTTTTTTTAAAATCACATTTGAAAACCCTTGTATGTTATATTCTACATATGTCCTTCTAGTGCTGAACGTAAAAAAATATTTTAGACCCTTTTCATGACAAATTTATAAAAATATTTTTTCACGTTTGTTATAAAAAAAATTGTATCCCTTCATATGCCGAACTAGTTGCATTGTGGATTTTGCCTAAAACATGATTTTAGAAAATATTCATTAAATATTTTTTTAAATCACATTTGAAAACCCTTGTATGTTGAATTCTACATATGTCCTTCTAGTGCTGAACGTAAAAAAATTATTTTAGACCCTTTTCATGCAAAATGTATAAAAATATTTTTCACGTTTGTTATAAAAAAAATTGTATCCCTTCATATGACGAACTAGTTGCATTGTGGATTTTGCCTAAAACATGATTTTAGAAAATATTCATTACATTTTTTTAAAATCACATTTGAAAACCCTTGTATGTTGAATTCTACATATGTCCTTCTAGTGCTGAACGTAAAAAAAATATTTTAGACCCTTTTCATGCAAAATGTATAAAAAATATTTTACACGTTTGTTATAAAAAAAGAATTGTATCCCTTCATATGCCGAACTAGTTGCATTGTGGATTTTGCCAATAACATGATTTTAGAAAATATTCATAGAATGTTGTTTTTTTATCACATTTGAAAACCCTTGTATGTTATATTCTACATATGTCCTTCTAGTGCTGAACGTAAAAAAATATTTTAGACCCTTTTCATGCAAAATGTATAAAAAATATTTTTCACGTTTGTTATAAAAAAAATTGTATCCCTTCATATGCCGAACTAGTTGCATTGTGGATTTTGCCTAAAACATGATTTTAGAAAATATTCATTGATTTTTTTTTTTAAATCACATTTGAAAACCCTTGTATGTTATATTCTACATATGTCCTTCTAGTGCTGAACGTTAAAAATTATTTTAGACCCTTTTCATGCAAAATGTATAAAAAATATTTTACACGTTTGTTATAAAAAGAATTGTATCCCTTCATATGCCGAACTAGTTGCATTGTGGATTTTGCCAATAACATGATTTTAGAAAATATTCATAGAATGTTGTTTTTTTATCACATTTGAAAACCCTTGTATGTTATATTCTACATATGTCCTTCTAGTGCTGAACGTAAAAAAATATTTTAGACCCTTTTCATGCAAAATGTATAAAAAATATTTTTCACGTTTGTTATAAAAAAATGGTATCCCTTCATATAACGAACTAGTTGCATTGTGGATTTTGCCTAAAACATGATTTTAGAAAATATTCATTTAATTTTTTTAAATCACATTTGAAAACCCTTGTATGTTGAATTCTACATATGTCCTTCTAATGCTGAACGTAAAAAAAATATTTTAGACCCTTTTTCATGCAAAATGTATAAAAAATATTTTACACGTTTGTTATAAAAAGAATTGTATCCCTTCATATGCCGAACTAGTTGCATTGTGGATTTTGCCAATAACATGATTTTAGAAAATATTCATAGAATGTTGTTTTTTTTATCACATTTGAAAACCCTTGTATGTTATATTCTACATATGTCCTTCTAGTGCTGAACGTAAAAAAATATTTTAGACCCTTTTCATGCAAAATGTATAAAAAATATTTTTCACGTTTGTTATAAAAAAATTGTATCCCTTCATATGCCGAACTAGTTGCATTGTGGATTTTGCCTAAAACATGATTTTAGAAAATATTCATTGATTTTTTTTTAAAATCACATTTGAAAACCCCTTGTATGTTATATTCTACATATGTCCTTCTAGTGCTGAACGTTAAAAAAATATTTTAGACCCTTTTCATGCAACATTTATAAAAATATGTTTAACGTTTTTTATAAAAAAAACTTTGTATCCCTTCATATGCCGAACTAGTTTTTTTGTGGATTTTGCCTAAAACATGATTTTAGACAATATTCATTGAAAAAAGCTTTTAAAAATCACATTTGAAAACCCTTATAAATTGTATTCTACGCCTGTCCTTCTAGTGCTGAACGTAAAAAACATATTTTAGACCCTTTTCATGCAAAATGTATAAAAAAATATTTTTCACGTTTGTTATAAAAAAATTGTATCCCTTCATATGCCGAACTAGTTGCATTGTGGATTTTGCCTAAAACATGATTTTAGAAAATATACATAGATATTTTTTTTTTAAATCACATTTGAAAACCCATGTATGTTATATTCTACATATGTCCTTCTAGTGCTGAACAAAAAAATATTTTAGACCCTTTTCATGCAAAATTTATAAAAAATATTTTTCACATTTTTAATAAAAAAAACTTTGTATCCCTTCATAAGCCGAACTAGTTTTTTTGAGGATTTTGCCTAAAACATGATTTTAGATAATATTCATTGAAAAAAGCTTTTTTTTTTAAATCACATTTGAAAACCCTTGTATGTTATATTCTACATATGTCCTTCTAGTGCTGAACGTAAAAAAATATTTTAGACCCTTTTCATGACAAATTTATAAAAAATATTTTTCACGTTTGTTATAAAAAAAAATTGTATCCCTTCATATGCTGAACTAGTTGCATTGTGGATTTTGCCTAAAACATGATTTTAGAAAATATACATAGATTTTTTTTTTTAAATCACATTTGAAAACCCATGTATGTTATATTCTACATATGTCCTTCTAGTGCTGAACAAAAAAAAATATTTTAGACCCTTTTCATGCAAAATTTATAAAAAATATTTTTCACATTTTTTATAAAAAAAACTTTGTATCCCTTCATAAGCCGAACTAGTTTTTTTGAGGATTTTGCCTAAAACATGATTTTAGATAATATTCATTGAAAAAAGCTTTTTTTTAAATCACATTTGAAAACCCTTGTATGTTATATTCTACATATGTCCTTCTAGTGCTGAACGTAAAAAAATATTTTAGACCCTTTTCATGACAAATTTATAAAAAATATTTTTCACGTTTGTTATAAAAAAAAATGGTATCCCTTCATATGCCGAACTAGTTGCATTGTGGATTTTGCCTAAAACATGATTTTAGAAAATATTCATTAAATATTTTTTTTTAATCACATTTGAAAACCCTTGTATGTTGAATTCTACATATGTCCTTCTAGTGCTGAACGTAAAAAAAATTATTTTAGACCCTTTTCATGCAAAATTTATAAAAAATATTTTTCACGTTTGTTATAAAAAAAATTGTATCCCTTCATATGACGAACTAGTTGCATTGTGGATTTTGCCTAAAACATGATTTTAGAAAATATTCATTACATTTTTTTTAAAATCACATTTGAAAACCCTTGTATGTTGAATTCTACATATGTCCTTCTAGTGCTGAACGTAAAAAAATTATTTTAGACCCTTTTCATGCAAAATGTATAAAAATATTTTACACGTTTGTTATAAAAAGAATTGTATCCCTTCATATGCCGAACTAGTTGCATTGTGGATTTTGCCAATAACATGATTTTAGAAAATATTCATAGAATGTTGTTTTTTTTATCACATTTGAAAACCCTTGTATGTTATATTCTACATATGTCCTTCTAGTGCTGAACGTAAAAAAATATTTTAGACCCTTTTCATGCAAAATGTATAAAAAATATTTTTCACGTTTGTTATAAAAAAATTGTATCCCTTCATATGCCGAACTAGTTGCATTGTGGATTTTGCCTAAAACATGATTTTAGAAAATATTCATTAAATATTTTTTTTTAATCACATTTGAAAACCCTTGTATGTTGAATTCTACATATGTCCTTCTAGTGCTGAACGTAAAAAAATTATTTTAGACCCTTTTCATGCAAAATTTATAAAAAATATTTTTCACGTTTGTTATAAAAAAAATTGTATCCCTTCATATGACGAACTAGTTGCATTGTGGATTTTGCCTAAAACATGATTTTAGAAAATATTCATTACATTTTTTTAAAAATCACATTTGAAAACCCTTGTATGTTGAATTCTACATATGTCCTTCTAGTGCTGAACGTAAAAAAATATTTTAGACCCTTTTCATGCAAAATGTATAAAAAATATTTTACACGTTTGTTATAAAAAAGAATTGTATCCCTTCATATGCCGAACTAGTTGCATTGTGGATTTTGCCAATAACATGATTTTAGAAAATATTCATAGAATGTTGTTTTTTTTATCACATTTGAAAACCCTTGTATGTTATATTCTACATATGTCCTTCTAGTGCTGAACGTAAAAAAATATTTTAGACCTTTTCATGCAAAATGTATAAAAAATATTTTTCATGTTTGTTATAAAAAAATTGTATCCCTTCATATGCCGAACTAGTTGCATTGTGGATTTTGCCTAAAACATGATTTTAGAAAATATTCATTGATTTTTTTTTTAAATCACATTTGAAAACCCTTGTATGTTATATTCTACATATGTCCTTCTAGTGCTGAACGTTAAAAAATATTTTAGACCCTTTTTCATGCAAAATTTATAAAAAATATGTTTAACGTTTTTTATAAAAAAACTTTGTATCCCTTCATATGCCGAACTAGTTTTTTTGTGGATTTTGCCTAAAACATGATTTTAGACAATATTCATTGAAAAAAGCTTTTTAAAAAATCACATTTGAAAACCCTTCTAAATTGTATTCTACGTCTGTCCTTCTAGTGCTGAACGTAAAAAACATATTTTAGACCCTTTTCATGCAAAATGTATAAAAAATATTTTTCACGTTTGTTATAAAAAAAATTGTATCCCTTCATATGCCGAACTAGTTGCATTGTGGATTTTGCCAATAACATGATTTTAGAAAATATTCATTGAATGTTGTTTTTTTATCACATTTGAAAACCCTTGTATGTTATATTCTACATATGTCCTTCTAGTGCTGAACGTTAAAAAATATTTTAGACCCTTTTCATGCAACATTTATAAAAAATATGTTTAACGTTTTTTATAAAAAAACTTTGTATCCCTTCATATGCCGAACTAGTTTTTTTGTGGATTTTGCCTAAAACATGATTTTAGACAATATTCATTGAAAAAAGCTTTTTAAAAAATCACATTTGAAAACCCTTCTAAATTGTATTCTACGTCTGTCCTTCTAGTGCTGAACGTAAAAAAACATATTTTAGACCCTTTTCATGCAAAATGTATAAAAAATATTTTTCACGTTTGTTATAAAAAAATTGTATCCCTTCATATGCCGAACTAGTTGCATTGTGGATTTTGCCTAAAACATGATTTTAGAAAATATTCATTAAATTTTTTTTTAATCACATTTGAAAACCCTTGTATGTTGAATTCTACATATGTCCTTCTAGTGCTGAACGTAAAAAAAATTATTTTAGACCCTTTTCATGCAAAATTTATAAAAATATTTTTCACGTTTGTTATAAAAAAATTGTATCCCTTCATATGACGAACTAGTTGCATTGTGGATTTTGCCTAAAACATGATTTTAGAAAATATTCATTACATTTTTTTAAAAATCACATTTGAAAACCCTTGTATGTTGAATTCTACATATGTCCTTCTAGTGCTGAACGTAAAAAAATTATTTTAGACCCTTTTCATGCAAAATGTATAAAAATATTTTACACGTTTGTTATAAAAAGAATTGTATCCCTTCATATGCCGAACTAGTTGCATTGTGGATTTTGCCAATAACATGATTTTAGAAAATATTCATTGAATGTTGTTTTTTTATCACATTTGAAAACCCTTGTATGTTATATTCTACATATGTCCTTCTAGTGCTGAACGTAAAAAAATATTTTAGACCCTTTTCATGCAAAATGTATAAAAATATTTTTCACGCTTTGTTATAAAAAAAATTGTATCCCTTCATATGCCGAACTAGTTGCATTGTGGATTTTGCCTAAAACATGATTTTAGAAAATATTCATTAAATATTTTTTTTAAATCACATTTGAAAACCCTTGTATGTTGAATTCTACATATGTCCTTCTAGTGCTGAACGTAAAAAAATTTTATTTTAGACCCTTTTCATGCAAAATTTATAAAAAATATTTTTCACGTTTGTTATAAAAAAAATTGTATCCCTTCATATGACGAACTAGTTGCATTGTGGATTTTGCCTAAAACATGATTTTAGAAAATATTCATTACATTTTTTTAAAATCACATTTGAAAACCCTTGTATGTTGAATTCTACATATGTCCTTCTAGTGCTGAACGTAAAAAAAATATTTTAGACCCTTTTCATGCAAAATGTATAAAAAATATTTTACACGTTTGTTATAAAAAGAATTGTATCCCTTCATATGCCGAACTAGTTGCATTGTGGATTTTGCCAATAACATGATTTTAGAAAATATTCATAGAATGTTGTTTTTTTTATCACATTTGAAAACCCTTGTATGTTATATTCTACATATGTCCTTCTAGTGCTGAACGTAAAAAAATATTTTAGACCCTTTTCATGCAAAATGTATAAAAAATATTTTTCACGTTTGTTATAAAAAAATTGTATCCCTTCATATGCCGAACTAGTTGCATTGTGGATTTTGCCTAAAACATGATTTTAGAAAATATTCATTGAATTTTTTTTTTAAATCACATTTGAAAACCCTTGTATGTTGTATTCTACATATGTCCTTCTAGTGCTGAACGTTAAAAAAATATTTTAGACCCTTTTCATGCAACATTTATAAAAAAATATGTTTCACGTTTTTTATAAAAAAACTTTGTATCCCTTCATATGCCGAACTAGTTTTTTTGTGGATTTTGCCTAAAACATGATTTTAGACAATATTCATTGAAAAAGCTTTTTAAAAAATCACATTTGAAAACCCTTCTAAATTGTATTCTACGTCTGTCCTTCTAGTGCTGAACGTAAAAAAAATATTTTAGACCCTTTTCATGCAAAATGTATAAAAATATTTTTCACGTTTGTTATAAAAAAAATTGTATCCCTTCATATGCCGAACTAGTTGCATTGTGGATTTTGCCTAAAACATGATTTTAGAAAATATTCATAGATATTTTTTTTTTAAATCACATTTGAAAACCCATGTATGTTATATTCTACATATGTCCTTCTAGTGCTGAACGAAAAAAATATTTTAGACCCTTTTCATGCAAAATTTATAAAAATATTTTTCACGTTTTTTAATAAAAAAACTTTGTATCCCTTCATAAGCCGAACTAGTTTTTTTGAGGATTTTGCCTAAAACATGATTTTAGATAATATTCATTGAAAAAAGCTTTTTTTTTAAATCACATTTGAAAACCCTTGTATGTTATATTCTACATATGTCCTTCTAGTGCTGAACGTAAAAAAATATTTTAGACCCTTTTCATGCAAAATTTATAAAAAATATTTTTCACGTTTGTTATAAAAAAAATTGTATCCCTTCATATGCCGAACTAGTTGCATTGTGGATTTTGCCTAAAACATGATTTTAGAAAATATACATAGATTTTTTTTTTAAATCACATTTGAAAACCCATGTATGTTATATTCTACATATGTCCTTCTAGTGCTGAACAAAAAAAATATTTTAGACCCTTTTCATGCAAAATTTATAAAAAATATTTTTCACATTTTTTTTATAAAAAAAACTTTGTATCCCTTCATAAGCCGAACTAGTTTTTTTGAGGATTTTGCCTAAAACATGATTTTAGAAAATATTCATTGAAAAAAGCTTTTTTTTAAATCACATTTGAAAACCCTTGTATGTTATATTCTACATATGTCCTTCTAGTGCTGAACGTAAAAAATATTTTAGACCCTTTTCATGACAAATTTATAAAAAATATTTTTCACGTTTGTTATAAAAAAAATGGTATCCCTTCATATGCCGAACTAGTTGCATTGTGGATTTTGCCTAAAACATGATTTTAGAAAATATTCATTAAATATTTTTTTAATCACATTTGAAAACCCTTGTATGTTGAATTCTACATATGTCCTTCTAGTGCTGAACGTAAAAAAATTATTTTAGACCCTTTTCATGCAAAATTTATAAAAAATATTTTTCACGTTTGTTATAAAAAAAATTGTATCCCTTCATATGACGAACTAGTTGCATTGTGGATTTTGCCTAAAACATGATTTTAGAAAATATTCATTACATTTTTTTAAAATCACATTTGAAAACCCTTGTATGTTGAATTTTACATATGTCCTTCTAGTGCTGAACGTAAAAAAAATTATTTTAGACCCTTTTCATGCAAAATGTATAAAAATATTTTACACGTTTGTTATAAAAAGAATTGTATCCCTTCATATGCCGAACTAGTTGCATTGTGGATTTTGCCAATAACATGATTTTAGAAAATATTCATAGAATGTTGTTTTTTTTATCACATTTGAAAACCCTTGTATGTTATATTCTACATATGTCCTTCTAGTGCTGAACGTAAAAAATATTTTAGACCCTTTTCATGCAAAATGTATAAAAAATATTTTTCACGTTTGTTATAAAAAAATTGTATCCCTTCATATGCCGAACTAGTTGCATTGTGGATTTTGCCTAAAACATGATTTTAGAAAATATTCATTAAATATTTTTTTAATCACATTTGAAAACCCTTGTATGTTGAATTCTACATATGTCCTTCTAGTGCTGAACGTAAAAAAATTATTTTAGACCCTTTTCATGCAAAATTTATAAAAAATATTTTTCACGTTTGTTATAAAAAAATTGTATCCCTTCATATGCCGAACTAGTTGCATTGTGGATTTTGCCTAAAACATGATTTTAGAAAATATTCATTACATTTTTTTTAAAATCACATTTGAAAACCCTTGTATGTTGAATTCTACATATGTCCTTCTAGTGCTGAACGTAAAAAAAATATTTTAGACCCTTTTCATGCAAAATGTATAAAAAATATTTTACACGTTTGTTATAAAAAGAATTGTATCCCTTCATATGCCGAACTAGTTGCATTGTGGATTTTGCCAATAACATGATTTTAGAAAATATTCATAGAATGTTTTTTTTTTATCACATTTGAAAACCCTTGTATGTTATATTCTACATATGTCCTTCTAGTGCTGAACGTAAAAAAATATTTTAGACCCTTTTCATGCAAAATGTATAAAAAATATTTTTAACATTTTTTATAAAAAAAACTTTGTATCCCTTCTTATGCCGAACTAGTTGCATTGTGGATTTTGCCTAAAACATGATTTTAGAAAATATTCATTGATTTTTTTTTTAAATCACATTTGAAAACCCTTGTATGTTATATTCTACATATGTCCTTCTAGTGCTGAACGTTAAAAAATATTTTAGACCCTTTTCATGCAAACATTTATAAAAAAATATGTTTAACGTTTTTTATAAAAAAACTTTGTATCCCTTCATATGCCGAACTAGTTTTTTTGTGGATTTTGCCTAAAACATGATTTTAGACAATATTCATTGAAAAAAGCTTTTTAAAAAATCACATTTGAAAACCCTTCTAAATTGTATTCTACGTCTGTCCTTCTAGTGCTGAACGTAAAAAACATATTTTAGACCCTTTTCATGCAAAATGTATAAAAATATTTTTCACGTTTGTTATAAAAAAATTGTATCCCTTCATATGCCGAACTAGTTGCATTGTGGATTTTGCCTAAAACATGATTTTAGAAAATATACATAGAATTTTTTTTTTTAAATCACATTTGAAAACCCATGTATGTTATATTCTACATATGTCCTTCTAGTGCTGAACAAAAAAAAATATTTTAGACCCTTTTCATGCAAAATTTATAAAAAATATTTTTCACATTTTTAATAAAAAAAACTTTGTATCCCTTCATAAGCCGAACTAGTTTTTTTGAGGATTTTGCCTAAAACATGATTTTAGATAATATTCATTGAAAAAAGCTTTTTTTTTAAATCACATTTGAAAACCCTTGTATGTTATATTCTACATATGTCCTTCTAGTGCTGAACGTAAAAAAATATTTTAGACCCTTTTCATGACAAATTTATAAAAAATATTTTTCACGTTTGTTATAAAAAAAATTGTATCCCTTCATATGCCGAACTAGTTGCATTGTGGATTTTGCCTAAAACATGATTTTAGAAAATATTCATTAAATATTTTTTTTTAATCACATTTGAAAACCCTTGTATGTTGAATTCTACATATGTCCTTCTAGTGCTGAACGTAAAAAAATTATTTTAGACCCTTTTCATGCAAAATGTATAAAAAATATTTTTCACGTTTGTTATAAAAAAAATTGTATCCCTTCATATGACGAACTAGTTGCATTGTGGATTTTGCCTAAAACATGATTTTAGAAAATATTCATTACATTTTTTTAAAATCACATTTGAAAACCCTTGTATGTTGAATTCTACATATGTCCTTCTAGTGCTGAACGTAAAAAAATATTTTAGACCCTTTTCATGCAAAATGTATAAAAAATATTTTACACGTTTGTTATAAAAAGAATTGTATCCCTTCATATGCCGAACTAGTTGCATTGTGGATTTTGCCAATAACATGATTTTAGAAAATATTCATAGAATGTTGTTTTTTTATCACATTTGAAAACCCTTGTATGTTATATTCTACATATGTCCTTCTAGTGCTGAACGTTAAAAAAATATTTTAGACCCTTTTCATGCAAAATTTATAAAAAAATATGTTTAACGTTTTTTTATAAAAAAAATTTGTATCCCTTCATATGCCGAACTAGTTTTTTTGTGGATTTTGCCTAAAACATGATTTTAGACAATATTCATTGAAAAAAGCTTTTTAAAAAATCACATTTGAAAACCCTTCTAAATTGTATTCTACGTCTGTCCTTCTAGTGCTGAACGTAAAAAAAATATTTTAGACCCTTTTCATGCAAAATGTATAAAAAATATTTTCACGTTTGTTATAAAAAAAATTGTATCCCTTCATATGCCGAACTAGTTGCATTGTGGATTTTGCCTAAAACATGATTTTAGAAAATATTCATAGATTTTTTTTTTTTAAATCACATTTGAAAACCCTTGTATGTTATATTCTACATATGTCCTTCTAGTGCTGAACGTTAAAAAATATTTTTGACCCTTTTCATGCAAAATTTATAAAAAATATTTTTCACGTTTTTTAATAAAAAAACTTTGTATCCCTTCATAAGCCGAACTAGTTTTTTTGAGGATTTTGCCTAAAACATGATTTTAGATAATATTCATTGAAAAAGCTTTTTTTTAAAATCACATTTGAAAACCCTTGTATGTTATATTCTACATATGTCCTTCTAGTGCTGAACGTAAAAAAATATTTTAGACCCTTTTCATGACAAATTTATAAAAAATATTTTTCACGTTTGTTATAAAAAAAATTGTATCCCTTCATATGCCGAACTAGTTGCATTGTGGATTTTGCCTAAAACATGATTTTAGAAAATATTCATTAAATATTTTTTTTTAATCACATTTGAAAACCCTTGTATGTTGAATTCTACATATGTCCTTCTAGTGCTGAACGTAAAAAAATTATTTTAGACCCTTTTCATGCAAAATGTATAAAAAATATTTTTCACGTTTGTTATAAAAAAAATTGTATCCCTTCATATGACGAACTAGTTGCATTGTGGATTTTGCCTAAAACATGATTTTAGAAAATATTCATTACATTTTTTTTAAAAATCACATTTGAAAACCCTTGTATGTTGAATTCTACATATGTCCTTCTAGTGCTGAACGTAAAAAAAATATTTTAGACCCTTTTCATGCAAAATGTATAAAAATATTTTACACGTTTGTTATAAAAAGAATTGTATCCCTTCATATGCCGAACTAGTTGCATTGTGGATTTTGCCAAAAACATGATTTTAGAAAATATTCATAGAATGTTGTTTTTTTAATCACATTTGAAAACCCTTGTATGTTATATTCTACATATGTCCTTCTAGTGCTGAACGTAAAAAATATTTTAGACCCTTTTCATGCAAAATGTATAAAAAATATTTTTCACGTTTGTTATAAAAAAATGGTATCCCTTCATATGCCGAACTAGTTGCATTGTGGATTTTGCCTAAAACATGATTTTAGAAAATATTCATTGAAATTTTTTTTTTAAAATCACATTTGAAAACCCTTGTATGTTATATTCTACATATGTCCTTCTAGTGCTGAACGTTAAAAAATTATTTTAGACCCTTTTCATGCAAAATGTATAAAAAATATTTTCACATTTGTTATAAAAAGAATTGTATCCCTTCATATGCCGAACTAGTTGCATTGTGGATTTTGCCAATAACATGATTTTAGAAAATATTCATAGAATGTTGTTTTTTTATCACATTTGAAAACCCTTGTATGTTATATTCTACATATGTCCTTCTAGTGCTGAACGTAAAAAAAATATTTTAGACCCTTTTCATGCAAAATGTATAAAAAATATTTTTCACGTTTGTTATAAAAAAATGGTATCCCTTCATATGCCGAACTAGTTGCATTGTGGATTTTGCCTAAAACATGATTTTAGAAAATATTCATTTAATTTTTTTAAAATCACATTTGAAAACCCTTGTATGTTGAATTCTACATATGTCCTTCTAATGCTGAACGTAAAAAATATATTTTAGACCCTTTTCATGCAAAATGTATAAAAAATATTTTTCACGTTTGTTATAAAAAAAATTGTATCTCTTCATATGCCGAACTAGTTGCATTGTGGATTTTGCCAATAACATGATTTTAGAAAATATTCATAGAATGTTGTTTTTTTTTAATCACATTTGAAAACCCTTGTATGTTATATTCTACATATGTCCTTCTAGTGCTGAACGTAAAAAAATATTTTAGACCCTTTTCATGCAAAATGTATAAAAAATATTTTTCACGTTTGTTATAAAAAAATTGTATCCCTTCATATGCCGAACTAGTTGCATTGTGGATTTTGCCTAAAACATGATTTTAGAAAATATTCATTGATTTTTTTTTAAAATCACATTTGAAAACCCTTGTATGTTATATTCTACATATGTCCTTCTAGTGCTGAACGTTAAAAAATATTTTAGACCCTTTTCATGCAACATTTATAAAAAATATGTTTAACGTTTTTTATAAAAAAACTTTGTATCCCTTCATATGCCGAACTAGTTTTTTTTGTGGATTTTGCCTAAAACATGATTTTAGACAATATTCATTGAAAAAAGCTTTTTAAAAAATCACATTTGAAAACCCTTCTAAATTGTATTCTACGTCTGTCCTTCTAGTGCTGAACGTAAAAAAAATATTTTAGACCCTTTTCATGCAAAATGTATAAAAAATATTTTTCACGTTTGTTATAAAAAAAATTGTATCCCTTCATATGCCGAACTAGTTGCATTGTGGATTTTGCCTAAAACATGATTTTAGAAAATATTCATTGAATTTTTTTTTAAATCACATTTGAAAACCCTTGTATGTTATATTCTACATATGTCCTTCTAGTGCTGAACGTTAAAAAATATTTTAGACCCTTTTCATGCAAAATGTATAAAAAATATTTTACACGTTTGTTATAAAAAGAATTGTATCCCTTCATATGCCGAACTAGTTGCATTGTGGATTTTGCCAATAACATGATTTTAGAAAATATTCATTACATTTTTTTAAAATCACATTTGAAAACCCTTGTATGTTGAATTCTACATATGTCCTTCTAGTGCTGAACGTAAAAAAAAATATTTTAGACCCTTTTCATGCAAAATGTATAAAAAATATTTTACACGTTTGTTATAAAAAGAATTGTATCCCTTCATATGCCGAACTAGTTGCATTGTGGATTTTGCCAATAACATGATTTTAGAAAATATTCATTGAATTTTTTTTATCACATTTGAAAACCCTTGTATGTTATATTCTACATATGTCCTTCTAGTGCTGAACGTTAAAAAATATTTTAGACCCTTTTCATGCAACATTTATAAAAAAATATGTTTAACGTTTTTTATAAAAAAACTTTGTATCCCTTCATATGCCGAACTAGTTTTTTTGTGGATTTTGCCTAAAACATGATTTTAGACAATATTCATTGAAAAAAGCTTTTTAAAAAATCACATTTGAAAACCCTTCTAAATTGTATTCTACGTCTGTCCTTCTAGTGCTGAACGTAAAAAACATATTTTAGACCCTTTTCATGCAAAATGTATAAAAATATTTTTCACGTTTGTTATAAAAAAATTTTATCCCTTCATATGCCGAACTAGTTGCATTGTGGATTTTGCCTAAAACATGATTTTAGAAAATATACATAGATATTTTTTTTTTAAATCACATTTGAAAACCCATGTATGTTATATTCTACATATGTCCTTCTAGTGCTGAACGAAAAAAAATATTTTAGACCCTTTTCATGCAAAATTTATAAAAAATATTTTTCACATTTTTTAATAAAAAAACTTTGTATCCCTTCATATGCCGAACTAGTTTTTTTGTGGATTTTGCCTAAAACATGATTTTAGAAAATATTCATTGAAAAAGCTTTTTTTAAAATCACATTTGAAAACCCTTGTATGTTATATTCTACATATGTCCTTCTAGTGCTGAACGTAAAAAAATATTTTAGACCCTTTTCATGACAAATTTATAAAAAATATTTTTCACGTTTGTTATAAAAAAAAATTGTATCCCTTCATATGCCGAACTAGTTGCATTGTGGATTTTGCCTAAAACATGATTTTAGAAAATATTCATAGATTTTTTTTTTAATCACATTTGAAAACCCTTGTATGTTATATTCTACATATGTCCTTCTAGTGCTGAACGTAAAAAATATTTTAGACCCTTTTTCATGCAAAATTTATAAAAAATATTTTTCACATTTTTTATAAAAAAAACTTTGTATCCCTTCATATGCCGAACTAGTTTTTTTGAGGATTTTGCCTAAAACATGATTTTAGAAAATATTCATTGAAAAAAGCTTTTTTAAATCACATTTGAAAACCCTTGTATGTTATATTCTACATATGTCCTTCTAGTGCTGAACGTAAAAAAATATTTTAGACCCTTTTCATGCAAATTTATAAAAAATATTTTTCATGTTTGTTATAAAAAAAAATGGTATCCCTTCATATGCCGAACTAGTTGCATTGTGGATTTTGCCTAAAACATGATTTTAGAAAATATTCATTAATTTTTTTTAATCACATTTGAAAACCCTTGTATGTTGAATTCTACATATGTCCTTCTAGTGCTGAACGTAAAAAAATTATTTTAGACCCTTTTCATGCAAAATTTATAAAAAATATTTTTCACGTTTGTTATAAAAAAAATTGTATCCCTTCATATGACGAACTAGTTGCATTGTGGATTTTGCCTAAAACATGATTTTAGAAAATATTCATTACATTTTTTTAAAATCACATTTGAAAACCCTTGTATGTTATATTCTACATATGTCCTTCTAGTGCTGAACGTAAAAAAATATTTTAGACCCTTTTCATGACAAATTTATAAAAAATATTTTTCACGTTTGTTATAAAAAAAATGGTATCCCTTCATATGCCGAACTAGTTGCATTGTGGATTTTGCCTAAAACATGATTTTAGAAAATATTCATTAAATATTTTTTTTTAATCACATTTGAAAACCCTTGTATGTTGAATTCTACATATGTCCTTCTAGTGCTGAACGTAAAAAAATTATTTTAGACCCTTTTCATGCAAAATTTATAAAAAATATTTTTCACGTTTGTTATAAAAAAAATTGTATCCCTTCATATGCCGAACTAGTTGCATTGTGGATTTTGCCTAAAACATGATTTTAGAAAATATTCATTGACATTTTTTTAAAAATCACATTTGAAAACCCTTGTATGTTGTATTCTACATATGTCCTTCTAGTGCTGAACGTAAAAAAATTATTTTAGACCCTTTTCATGCAAAATGTATAAAAAATATTTTCACGTTTGTTATAAAAAAAATTGTATCCCTTCATATGCCGAACTAGTTGCATTGTGGATTTTGCCAATAACATGATTTTAGAAAATATTCATTGAATTTGTTTTTTTTATCACATTTGAAAACCCTTGTATGTTGTATTCTACATATGTCCTTCTAGTGCTGAACGTAAAAAAATATTTTAGACCCTTTTCATGCAAAATGTATAAAAAATATTTTTCACGTTTGTTATAAAAAAATTGTATCCCTTCATATGCCGAACTAGTTGCATTGTGGATTTTGCCTAAAACATGATTTTAGAAAATATTCATTAAATATTTTTTTTAATCACATTTGAAAACCCTTGTATGTTGAATTCTACATATGTCCTTCTAGTGCTGAACGTAAAAAAATTATTTTAGACCCTTTTCATGCAAAATTTATAAAAAATATTTTTCACGTTTGTTATAAAAAAATTGTATCCCTTCATATGCCGAACTAGTTGCATTGTGGATTTTGCCTAAAACATGATTTTAGAAAATATTCATTGACATTTTTTTTAAAATCACATTTGAAAACCCTTGTATGTTGAATTCTACGTCTGTCCTTCTAGTGCTGAACGTAAAAAAATATTTTAGACCCTTTTCATGCAAAATGTATAAAAAATATTTTACACGTTTGTTATAAAAAAGAATTGTATCCCTTCATATGCCGAACTAGTTGCATTGTGGATTTTGCCAATAACATGATTTTAGAAAATATTCATTGAATGTTTTTTTTTATCACATTTGAAAACCCTTGTATGTTATATTCTACATATGTCCTTCTAGTGCTGAACGTAAAAAAATATTTTAGACCCTTTTCATGCAAAATGTATAAAAATATTTTTCACGTTTGTTATAAAAAAATTGTATCCCTTCATATGCCGAACTAGTTGCATTGTGGATTTTGCCTAAAACATGATTTTAGAAAATATTCATTGAATTTTTTTTTAAATCACATTTGAAAACCCTTGTATGTTATATTCTACATATGTCCTTCTAGTGCTGAACGTAAAAAAATATTTTAGACCCTTTTCATGCAACATTTATAAAAAATATGTTTAACGTTTTTTATAAAAAAAACTTTGTATCCCTTCATATGCCGAACTAGTTTTTTTGTGGATTTTGCCTAAAACATGATTTTAGACAATATTCATTGAAAAAAGCTTTTTAAAAAATCACATTTGAAAACCCTTCTAAATTGTATTCTACGTCTGTCCTTCTAGTGCTGAACGTAAAAAAAATATTTTAGACCCTTTTCATGCAAAATGTATAAAAAATATTTTTCACGTTTGTTATAAAAAAAATGTATCCCTTCATATGCCGAACTAGTTGCATTGTGGATTTTGCCTAAAACATGATTTTAGAAAATATTCATAGAATTTTTTTTTTAAATCACATTTGAAAACCCATGTATGTTATATTCTACATATGTCCTTCTAGTGCTGAACAAAAAAAAATATTTTAGACCCTTTTCATGCAAAATTTATAAAAAATATTTTTCACGTTTTTTAATAAAAAAAACTTTGTATCCCTTCATATGCCGAACTAGTTTTTTTTGAGGATTTTGCCTAAAACATGATTTTAGATAATATTCATTGAAAAAAGCTTTTTTTTTAAATCACATTTGAAAACCCTTGTATGTTATATTCTACATATGTCCTTCTAGTGCTGAACGTAAAAAAATATTTTAGACCCTTTTCATGACAAATTTATAAAAAATATTTTTCACGTTTGTTATAAAAAAAAATTGTATCCCTTCATATGCCGAACTAGTTGCATTGTGGATTTTGCCTAAAACATGATTTTAGAAAATATTCATTAAATATTTTTTTTTAATCACATTTGAAAACCCTTGTATGTTGAATTCTACATATGTCCTTCTAGTGCTGAACGTAAAAAAAATTATTTTAGACCCTTTTCATGCAAAATGTATAAAAAATATTTTTCACGTTTGTTATAAAAAAAATTGTATCCCTTCATATGCCGAACTAGTTGCATTGTGGATTTTGCCTAAAACATGATTTTAGAAAATATTCATTACATTTTTTTTAAAATCACATTTGAAAACCCTTGTATGTTGAATTCTACATATGTCCTTCTAGTGCTGAACGTAAAAAAAATATTTTAGACCCTTTTCATGCAAAATGTATAAAAAATATTTTTCACGTTTGTTATAAAAAAAATTGTATCCCTTCATATGCCGAACTAGTTGCATTGTGGATTTTGCCAATAACATGATTTTAGAAAATATTAATAGAATGTTTTTTTTTTATCACATTTGAAAACCCTTGTATGTTATATTCTACATATGTCCTTCTAGTGCTGAACGTTAAAAAATATTTTAGACCCTTTTCATGCAAATTTATAAAAAATATGTTTAACGTTTTTTATTAAAAAAACTTTGTATCCCTTCATATGCCGAACTAGTTTTTTTGTGGATTTTGCCTAAAACATGATTTTAGACAATATTCATTGAAAAAAGCTTTTTAAAAAATCACATTTGAAAACCCTTCTAAATTGTATTCTACGTCTGTCCTTCTAGTGCTGAACGTAAAAAAAAATATTTTAGACCCTTTTCATGCAAAATGTATAAAAAATATTTTTCACGTTTGTTATAAAAAAAATTGTATCCCTTCATATGCCGAACTAGTTGCATTGTGGATTTTGCCTAAAACATGATTTTAGAAAATATTCATAGAATTTTTTTTTTTAAATCACATTTGAAAACCCTTGTATGTTATATTCTACATATGTCTTTCTAGTGCTGAACGAAAAAAAATATTTTTGACCCTTTTCATGCAAAATTTATAAAAAATATTTTTCACGTTTTTTATAAAAAAAACTTTGTATCCCTTCATAAGCCGAACTAGTTTGCTTGAGGATTTTGCCTAAAACATGATTTTAGATAATATTCATTGAAAAAGCTTTTTTTTAAAATCACATTTGAAAACCCTTGTATGTTATATTCTACATATGTCCTTCTAGTGCTGAACGTAAAAAAATATTTTAGACCCTTTTCATGACAAATTTATAAAAAATATTTTTCACGTTTGTTATAAAAAAATTGTATCCCTTCATATGCCGAACTAGTTGCATTGTGGATTTTGCCTAAAACATGATTTTAGAAAATATTCATTAAATATTTTTTTTTAATCACATTTGAAAACCCTTGTATGTTGAATTCTACATATGTCCTTCTAGTGCTGAACGTAAAAAAATTATTTTAGACCCTTTTCATGCAAAATGTATAAAAATATTTTTCACGTTTGTTATAAAAAAAATTGTATCCCTTCATATGCCGAACTAGTTGCATTGTGGATTTTGCCTAAAACATGATTTTAGAAAATATTCATAAAATTTTTTTTAAAATCACATTTGAAAACCCTTGTATGTTGAATTCTACATATGTCCTTCTAGTGCTGAACGTAAAAAAATATTTTAGACCCTTTTCATGCAAAATGTATAAAAAATATTTTCACGTTTGTTATAAAAAAGAATTGTATCCCTTCATATGCCGAACTAGTTGCATTGTGGATTTTGCCTATAACATGATTTTAGAAAATATTCATTGAATTGTTTTTTTTAAATCACATTTGAAAACCCTTGTATGTTATATTCTACATATGTCCTTCTAGTGCTGAACGTAAAAAAATATTTTAGACCCTTTTCATGCAAAATTTATAAAAATATTTTTAACGTTTGTTATAAAAAAAATTGTATCCCTTCATATGCCGAACTAGTTGCATTGTGGATTTTGCCTAAAACATGATTTTAGAAAATATTCATTGAATATTTTTTTTTAAATCACATTTGAAAACCCTTGTATGTTGTATTCTACGTATGTCCTTCTAGTGCTGAACGTAAAAAATTATTTTAGACCCTTTTCATGCAAAATGTATAAAAATATTTTACACGTTTGTTATAAAAAAATTGTATCCCTTCATATGCCGAACTAGTTGCATTGTGGATTTTGCCAATACATGATTTTAGAAAATATTCATAGAATGTTGTTTTTTTATCACATTTGAAAACCCTTGTATGTTATATTCTACATATGTCCTTCTAGTGCTGAACGTAAAAAAATATTTTAGACCCTTTTCATGCAAAATGTATAAAAAATATTTTTCACGTTTGTTATAAAAAAAATTGTATCCCTTCATATGCCGAACTAGTTGCATTGTGGATTTTGCCTAAAACATGATTTTAGAAAATATTCATTGAATTTTTTTTTAAAATCACATTTGAAAACCCTTGTATGTTGAATTCTACATATGTCCTTCTAGTGCTGAACGTAAAAAAAATATTTTAGACCCTTTTCATGCAAAATGTATAAAAAAAAATTTTTCACGTTTGTTATAAAAAGAATTGTATCCCTTCATATGCCGAACTAGTTGCATTGTGGATTTTGCCAATAACATGATTTTAGAAAATATTCATTGAATGTTTTTTTTTTATCACATTTGAAAACCCTTGTATGTTGTATTCTACATATGTCCTTCTAGTGCTGAACGTAAAAAAATATTTTAGACCCTTTTCATGCAAAATGTATAAAAAAATATTTTTCACGTTTGTTATAAAAAAATTGTATCCCTTCATATGCCGAACTAGTTGCATTGTGGATTTTGCCTAAAACATGATTTTAGAAAATATTCATTGAATTTTTTTTTAAATCACATTTGAAAACCCTTGTATGTTATATTCTACATATGTCCTTCTAGTGCTGAACGTTAAAAAAATATTTTAGACCCTTTTCATGCAACATTTATAAAAAATATGTTTAACGTTTTTTATAAAAAAACTTTGTATCCCTTCATATGCCGAACTAGTTTTTTGTGGATTTTGCCTAAAACATGATTTTAGACAATATTCATTGAAAAAAGCTTTTTTAAAAAATCACATTTGAAAACCCTTCTAAATTGTATTCTACGTCTGTCCTTCTAGTGCTGAACGTAAAAAACATATTTTAGACCCTTTTCATGCAAAATGTATAAAAATATTTTTCACGTTTGTTATAAAAAAATTGTATCCCTTCATATGCCGAACTAGTTGCATTGTGGATTTTGCCTAAAACATGATTTTAGAAAATATTCATAGAATTTTTTTTTTAAATCACATTTGAAAACCCATGTATGTTATATTCTACATATGTCCTTCTAGTGCTGAACGTAAAAAAATATTTTAGACCCTTTTCATGCAAAATTTATAAAAAATATTTTTCACGTTTTTTATAAAAAAAACTTTGTATCCCTTCATATGCCGAACTAGTTTTTTTGTGGATTTTGCCTAAAACATGATTTTAGAAAATATTCATTGAAAAAAGCTTTTTTTTTAAATCACATTTGAAAACCCTTGTATGTTATATTCTACATCTGTCCTTCTAGTGCTGAACGTAAAAAAATATTTTAGACCCTTTTCATGACAAATTTATAAAAAATATTTTTCACGTTTGTTATAAAAAAAAATTGTATCCCTTCATATGCCGAACTAGTTGCATTGTGGATTTTGCCTAAAACATGATTTTAGAAAATATTCATTAAATATTTTTTTAATCACATTTGAAAACCCTTGTATGTTGAATTCTACATATGTCCTTCTAGTGCTGAACGTAAAAAAAAATATTTTAGACCCTTTTCATGCAAAATGTATAAAAAATATTTTACACGTTTGTTATAAAAAGAATTGTATCCCTTCATATGCCGAACTAGTTGCATTGTGGATTTTGCCAATAACATGATTTTAGAAAATATTCATAGAATGTTGTTTTTTTTAATCACATTTGAAAACCCTTGTATGTTATATTCTACATATGTCCTTCTAGTGCTGAACGTAAAAAATATTTTAGACCCTTTTCATGCAAAATGTATAAAAATATTTTTCACGTTTGTTATAAAAAAATTGTATCCCTTCATATGCCGAACTAGTTGCATTGTGGATTTTGCCTAAAACATGATTTTAGAAAATATTCATTGATTTTTTTTTAAAATCACATTTGAAAACCCTTGTATGTTGTATTCTACATATGTCCTTCTAGTGCTGAACGTTAAAAATTATTTTAGACCCTTTTCATGCAAAATGTATAAAAAATATTTTACACATTTGTTATAAAAAGAATTGTATCCCTTCATATGCCGAACTAGTTGCATTGTGGATTTTGCCAATAACATGATTTTAGAAAATATTCATAGAATGTTTTTTTTTATCACATTTGAAAACCCTTGTATGTTATATTCTACATATGTCCTTCTAGTGCTGAACGTAAAAAAATATTTTAGACCCTTTTCATGCAAAATGTATAAAAATATTTTTCACGTTTGTTATAAAAAAAATTGTATCCCTTCATATGCCGAACTAGTTGCATTGTGGATTTTGCCTAAAACATGATTTTAGAAAATATTCATTACATTTTTTTAAAATCACATTTGAAAACCCTTGTATGTTGAATTCTACATATGTCCTTCTAGTGCTGAACGTAAAAAAAAATATTTTAGACCCTTTTCATGCAAAATGTATAAAAAATATTTTACCCGTTTGTTATAAAAAGAATTGTATCCCTTCATATGCCGAACTAGTTGCATTGTGGATTTTGCCAATAACATGATTTTAGAAAATATTCATAGAATGTTGTTTTTTTTATCACATTTGAAAACCCTTGTATGTTATATTCTACATATGTCCTTCTAGTGCTGAACGTAAAAAAATATTTTAGACCCTTTTCATGCAAAATGTATAAA
Organism: Coregonus clupeaformis; assembly: GCF_020615455.1. NCBI lineage: Eukaryota > Metazoa > Chordata > Actinopteri > Salmoniformes > Salmonidae > Coregonus > Coregonus clupeaformis. The sequence continues at coordinate 29,224 of NW_025535912.1, read as the reverse complement.
AAATATTTTTCACGTTTGTTATAAAAAAAATTGTATCCCTTCATATGCCGAACTAGTTGCATTGTGGATTTTGCCTAAAACATGATTTTAGAAAATATTCATTGATTTTTTTTTAAATCACATTTGAAAACCCTTGTATGTTAAATTCTACATATGTCCTTCTAGTGCTGAACGTTAAAAAAAATATTTTAGACCCTTTTCATGCTAAATTTATAAAAAATATGTTTAACGTTTTTTATTAAAAAAACTTTGTATCCCTTCATATGCCGAACTAGTTTTTTTGTGGATTTTGCCTAAAACATGATTTTAGACAATATTCATTGAAAAAGCTTTTTAAAAAATCACATTTGAAAACCCTTCTAAATTGTATTCTACGCCTGTCCTTCTAGTGCTGAACGTAAAAAACATATTTTAGACCCTTTTCATGCAAAATGTATAAAAAATATTTTTCACGTTTGTTATAAAAAAAATTGTATCCCTTCATATGCCGAACTAGTTGCATTGTGGATTTTGCCTAAAACATGATTTTAGAAAATATTCATAGATTTTTTTTTTTAATCACATTTGAAAACCCTTGTATGTTATATTCTACATATGTCCTTCTAGTGCTGAACGTTAAAAAATATTTTAGACCCTTTTCAAGCAAAATTTATAAAAAATATTTTTCACATTTTTTATAAAAAAAAACTTTGTATCCCTTCATATGCCGAACTAGTTTTTTTGAGGATTTTGCCTAAAACATGATTTTAGATAATATTCATTGAAAAAAGCTTTTTTAAAATCACATTTGAAAACCCTTGTATGTTATATTCTACATCTGTCCTTCTAGTGCTGAACGTAAAAAAATATTTTAGACCCTTTTCATGACAAATTTATAAAAAATATTTTTCACGTTTGTTATAAAAAAATTGTATCCCTTCATATGCCGAACTAGTTGCATTGTGGATTTTGCCTAAAACATGATTTTAGAAAATATTCATTAAATATTTTTTTTTAATCACATTTGAAAACCCTTGTATGTTGAATTCTACATATGTCCTTCTAGTGCTGAACGTAAAAAAAATTATTTTAGACCCTTTTCATGCAAAATTTATAAAAAATATTTTTCACGTTTGTTATAAAAAAATTGTATCCCTTCATATGACGAACTAGTTGCATTGTGGATTTTGCCTAAAACATGATTTTAGAAAATATTCATTACATTTTTTTAAAAATCACATTTGAAAACCCTTGTATGTTGAATTCTACATATGTCCTTCTAGTGCTGAACGTAAAAAAATTATTTTAGACCCTTTTCATGCAAAATGTATAAAAAATATTTTCACGTTTGTTATAAAAAGAATTGTATCCCTTCATATGCCGAACTAGTTGCATTGTGGATTTTGCCAATAACATGATTTTAGAAAATATTCATAGAATGTTGTTTTTTTTCACATTTGAAAACCCTTGTATGTTATATTCTACATATGTCCTTCTAATGCTGAATGTAAAAAAATATTTTAGACCCTTTTAATGCAAAATGTATAAAAAATATGTTTCACGTTTTTATTATAAAAAAAATTGTAGCCCTTCATATGCTGATCTAGTTGCATTGTGGATTTTGCCTAAAACATGATTTTAGAAAATATTCATTGAATTTTTTTTTTCTATCACATTTGAAAACCCTTGTATGTTATATTCTACATATGTCCTTCTAGTGCTGAACGTTAAAAAAATATTTTAGACCCTTTTCATGCAAATTTATAAAAAAATATGTTTAACGTTTTTTATAAAAAAACTTTGTATCCCTTCATATGCCGAACTAGTTTTTTTGTGGATTTTGCCTAAAACATGATTTTAGACAATATTCATTGAAAAAAGCTTTTTAAAAAATCACATTTGAAAACCCTTCTAAATTGTATTCTACGTCTGTCCTTCTAGTGCTGAACGTAAAAAACATATTTTAGACCCTTTTCATGCAAAATGTATAAAAAATATTTTTCACGTTTGTTATAAAAAAAATTGTATCCCTTCATATGCCGAACTAGTTGCATTGTGGATTTAGCCTAAAACATGATTTTAGAAAATATTCATTGATTTTTTTTTTAAAATCACATTTGAAAACCCATGTATGTTATATTCTACATATGTCCTTCTAGTGCTGAACGAAAAAAAATATTTTAGACCCTTTTCATGCAAAATTTATAAAAAATATTTTTCACGTTTTGTTATAAAAAAACTTTGTATCCCTTCATAAGCCGAACTAGTTTTTTTGAGGATTTTGCCTAAAACATGATTTTAGATAATATTCATTGAAAAAAAGCTTTTTTTTAAAATCACATTTGAAAACCCTTGTATGTTATATTCTACATATGTCCTTCTAGTGCTGAACGTAAAAAAATATTTTAGACCCTTTTCATGACAAATTTATAAAAAATATTTTTCACGTTTGTTATAAAAAAAAATTGTATCCCTTCATATGCCGAACTAGTTGCATTGTGGATTTTGCCTAAAACATGATTTTAGAAAATATTCATTGAATTTTTTTTTTAATCACATTTGAAAACCCTTGTATGTTGAATTCTACATATGTCCTTCTAGTGCTGAACGTAAAAAAAATATTTTAGACCCTTTTCATGCAAAATGTATAAAAAATATTTTTCACGTTTGTTATAAAAAAATTGTATCCCTTCATATGCCGAACTAGTTGCATTGTGGATTTTGCCTAAAACATGATTTTAGAAAATATTCATTACATTTTTTTAAAAATCACATTTGAAAACCCTTGTATGTTGAATTCTACATATGTCCTTCTAGTGCTGAACGTAAAAAAAATATTTTAGACCCTTTTCATGCAAAATGTATAAAAAATATTTTACACGTTTGTTATAAAAAAGAATTGTATCCCTTCATATGCCGAACTAGTTGCATTGTGGATTTTGCCAATAACATGATTTTAGAAAATATTCATAGAATTTGTTTTTTTATCACATTTGAAAACCCTTGTATGTTATATTCTACATATGTCCTTCTAGTGCTGAACGTAAAAAATATTTTAGACCCTTTTCATGCAAAATGTATAAAAAATATTTTTCACGTTTGTTATAAAAAAAATTGTATCCCTTCATATGCCGAACTAGTTGCATTGTGGATTTTGCCTAAAACATGATTTTAGAAAATATTCATTGATTTTTTTTTTAAATCACATTTGAAAACCCTTGTATGTTATATTCTACATATGTCCTTCTAGTGCTGAACGTTAAAAATTATTTTAGACCCTTTTCATGCAAAATGTATAAAAAATATTTTACACATTTGTTATAAAAAGAATTGTATCCCTTCATATGCCGAACTAGTTGCATTGTGGATTTTGCCAATAACATGATTTTAGAAAATATTCATAGAATGTTGTTTTTTTATCACATTTGAAAACCCTTGTATGTTATATTCTACATATGTCCTTCTAGTGCTGAACGTAAAAAAATATTTTAGACCCTTTTCATGCAAAATGTATAAAAAATATTTTTCACGTTTGTTATAAAAAAAATTGTATCCCTTCATATGACGAACTAGTTGCATTGTGGATTTTGCCTAAAACATGATTTTAGAAAATATTCATTACATTTTTTTAAAATCACATTTGAAAACCCTTGTATGTTGAATTCTACATATGTCCTTCTAGTGCTGAACGTAAAAAAAATATTTTAGACCCTTTTCATGCAAAATGTATAAAAATATTTTACCCGTTTGTTATAAAAAGAATTGTATCCCTTCATATGCCGAACTAGTTGCATTGTGGATTTTACCAATAACATGATTTTAGAAAATATTCATAGAATGTTGTTTTTTTTATCACATTTGAAAACCTTTGTATGTTGAATTCTACATATGTCCTTCTAGTCCTAGTGCTGAACGTAAAAAAAATATTTTAGACCCTTTTCATGCAAAATGTATAAAAAATATTTTTCACGTTTGTTATAAAAAAATTGTATCCCTTCATATGCCGAACTAGTTGCATTGTGGATTTTGCCTAAAACATGATTTTAGAAAATATTCATTGAAATTTTTTTTTTAAATCACATTTGAAAACCCTTGTATGTTATATTCTACATATGTCCTTCTAGTGCTGAACGTTAAAAAAATATTTTAGACCCTTTTCATGCAAATTTATAAAAAATATGTTTAACGTTTTTTATAAAAAAACTTTGTATCCCTTCATATGCCGAACTAGTTTTTTTTGTGGATTTTGCCTAAAACATGATTTTAGACAATATTCATTGAAAAAAGCTTTTTAAAAAATCACATTTGAAAACCCTTCTAAATTGTATTCTACGCCTGTCCTTCTAGTGCTGAACGTAAAAAACATATTTTAGACCCTTTTCATGCAAAATGTATAAAAAATATTTTTCACGTTTGTTATAAAAAAAATTGTATCCCTTCATATGCCGAACTAGTTGCATTGTGGATTTTGCCTAAAACATGATTTTAGAAAATATTCATTGAATTTTTTTTTTAATCACATTTGAAAACCCATGTATGTTATATTCTACATATGTCCTTCTAGTGCTGAACTAAAAAAATATTTTAGACCCTTTTATGCAAAATTTATAAAAATATTTTTCACGTTTTTTATAAAAAAAACTTTGTATCCCTTCATATGCCGAACTAGTTTTTTTGAGGATTTTGCCTAAAACATGATTTTAGATAATATTCATTGAAAAAAGCTTTTTTAAAATCACATTTGAAAACCCTTGTATGTTATATTCTACATATGTCCTTCTAGTGCTGAACGTAAAAAAATATTTTAGACCCTTTTCATGACAAAATTATAAAAATATTTTTCACGTTTGTTATAAAAAAAATTGTATCCCTTCATATGCCGAACTAGTTGCATTGTGGATTTTGCCTAAAACATGATTTTAGAAAATATTCATTAAATATTTTTTTTAATCACATTTGAAAACCCTTGTATGTTGAATTCTACATATGTCCTTCTAGTGCTGAACGTAAAAAAATTTTATTTTAGACCCTTTTCATGCAAAATTTATAAAAAATATTTTTCACGTTTGTTATAAAAAAAATTGTATCCCTTCATATGCCGAACTAGTTGCATTGTGGATTTTGCCTAAAACATGATTTTAGAAAATATTCATTACATTTTTTTAAAAATCACATTTGAAAACCCTTGTATGTTATATTCTACATATGTCCTTCTAGTGCTGAACGTAAAAAAATATTTTAGACCCTCTTCATGCAAAATGTATAAAAAATATTTTTCACGTTTGTTATAAAAAGAAATGTATCCCTTCATATGCCGAACTAGTTGCATTGTGGATTTTGCCAATAACATGATTTTAGAAAATATTCATAGAATGTTGTTTTTTTAATCACATTTGAAAACCCTTGTATGTTATATTCTACATATGTCCTTCTAGTGCTGAACGTAAAAAAATATTTTAGACCCTTTTCATGCAAAATGTATAAAAAATATTTTTCACGTTTGTTATAAAAAAAATTGTATCCCTTCATATGCCGAACTAGTTGCATTGTGGATTTTGCCTAAAACATGATTTTAGAAAATATTCATTGATTTTTTTTTTAAATCACATTTGAAAACCCTTGTATGTTATATTCTACATATGTCCTTCTAGTGCTGAACGTTAAAAAAATATTTTAGACCCTTTTCATGCAACATTTATAAAAAAATATGTTTAACGTTTTTTATAAAAAAACTTTGTATCCCTTCATATGCCGAACTAGTTTTTTTGTGGATTTTGCCTAAAACATGATTTTAGACAATATTCATTGAAAAAGCTTTTTAAAAAATCACATTTGAAAACCCTTCTAAATTGTATTCTACGTCTGTCCTTCTAGTGCTGAACGTAAAAAACATATTTTAGACCCTTTTCATGCAAAATGTATAAAAAATATTTTTCACGTTTGTTATAAAAAAATTGTATCCCTTCATATGCTGAACTAGTTGCATTGTGGATTTAGCCTAAAACATGATTTTAGAAAATATTCATAGAATTTTTTTTTAAATCACATTTGAAAACCCATGTATGTTATATTCTACATATGTCCTTCTAGTGCTGAACGTAAAAAAAATATTTTAGACCCTTTTCATGCAAAATTTATAAAAATATTTTTCAAGTTTAAAATAAAAAAAACTTTGTATCCCTTCATATGCCGAACTAGTTTTTTTGTGGATTTTGCCTAAAACATGATTTTAGATAATATTCATTGAAAAAAGCTTTTTTTTAAAAATCACATTTGAAAACCCTTGTATGTTATATTCTACATATGTCCTTCTAGTGCTGAACGTAAAAAAATATTTTAGACCCTTTTCATGACAAATTTATAAAAAATATTTTTCACGTTTGTTATAAAAAAAAATTGTATCCCTTCATATGCCGAACTAGTTGCATTGTGGATTTTGCCTAAAACATGATTTTAGAAAATATTCATTAAATATTTTTTTTAATCACATTTGAAAACCCTTGTATGTTGAATTCTACATATGTCCTTCTAGTGCTGAACGTAAAAAAAATATTTTAGACCCTTTTCATGCAAAATTTATAAAAAATATTTTTCACGTTTGTTATAAAAAAATTGTATCCCTTCATATGACGAACTAGTTGCATTGTGGATTTTGCCTAAAACATGATTTTAGAAAATATTCATTACATTTTTTTAAAATCACATTTGAAAACCCTTGTATGTTGAATTCTACATATGTCCTTCTAGTGCTGAACGTAAAAAAATATTTTAGACCCTTTTCATGCAAAATGTATAAAAAAATATTTTACACGTTTGTTATAAAAAGAATTGTATCCCTTCATATGCCGAACTAGTTGCATTGTGGATTTTGCCAATAACATGATTTTAGAAAATATTCATTGAATGTTGTTTTTTTATCACATTTGAAAACCCTTGTATGTTATATTCTACATATGTCCTTCTAGTGCTGAACGTAAAAAAATATTTTAGACCCTTTTCATGCAAAATGTATAAAAAATATTTTTCACGTTTGTTATAAAAAAATTGTATCCCTTCATATGCCGAACTAGTTGCATTGTGGATTTTGCCTAAAACATGATTTTAGAAAATATTCATTGATATTTTTTTTTAAATCACATTTGAAAACCCTTGTATGTTATATTCTACATATGTCCTTCTAGTGCTGAACGTTAAAAAATTATTTTAGACCCTTTTCATGCAAAATGTATAAAAAATATTTTACACGTTTGTTATAAAAAGAATTGTATCCCTTCATATGCCGAACTAGTTGCATTGTGGATTTTGCCAATAACATGATTTTAGAAAATATTCATAGAATGTTTTTTTTTATCACATTTGAAAACCCTTGTATGTTATATTCTACATATGTCCTTCTAGTGCTGAACGTAAAAAAATATTTTAGACCCTTTTCATGCAAAATGTATAAAAAATATTTTTCACGTTTGTTATAAAAAAAATTGTATCCCTTCATATGCCGAACTAGTTGCATTGTGGATTTTGCCTAAAACATGATTTTAGAAAATATTCATTAATTTTTTTTAATCACATTTGAAAACCCTTGTATGTTGAATTCTACATTTGTCCTTCTAGTGCTGAACGTTAAAAAAAATATTTTAGACCCTTTTCATGCAAAATGTATAAAAAATATTTTCACGTTTGTTATAAAAAGAATTGTATCCCTTCATATGCCGAACTAGTTGCATTGTGGATTTTGCCAATAACATGATTTTAGAAAATATTCATAGAATGTTGTTTTTTTTATCACATTTGAAAACCCTTGTATGTTATATTCTACATATGTCCTTCTAGTGCTGAACGTAAAAAAATATTTTAGACCCTTTTCATGCAAAATGTATAAAAAATATTTTTCACGTTTGTTATAAAAAAAATTGTATCCCTTCATATGCCGAACTAGTTGCATTGTGGATTTTGCCTAAAACATGATTTTAGAAAATATTCATTGATTTTTTTTTAAATCACATTTGAAAACCCTTGTATGTTATATTCTACATATGTCCTTCTAGTGCTGAACGTTAAAAAAATATTTTAGACCCTTTTCATGCAACATTTATAAAAAATATGTTTAACGCTTTTTTATAAAAAAACTTTGTATCCCTTCATATGCCGAACTAGTTTTTTTGTGGATTTTGCCTAAAACATGATTTTAGACAATATTCATTGAAAAAAGCTTTTTAAAAAATCACATTTGAAAACCCTTCTAAATTGTATTCTACGCCTGTCCTTCTAGTGCTGAACGTAAAAAAACATATTTTAGACCCTTTTCATGCAAAATGTATAAAAAATATTTTTCACGTTTGTTATAAAAAAATTGTATCCCTTCATATGCTGAACTAGTTGCATTGTGGATTTTGCCTAAAACATGATTTTAGAAAATATACATAGATTTTTTTTTAATCACATTTGAAAACCCATGTATGTTATATTCTACATATGTCCTTCTAGTGCTGAACGAAAAAAATATTTTAGACCCTTTTCATGCAAAATTTATAAAAAATATTTTTTCACATTTTTTATAAAAAAAACTTTGTATCCCTTCATATGCCGAACTAGTTTTTTTGTGGATTTTGCCTAAAACATGATTTTAGATAATATTCATTGAAAAAAGCTTTTTTAAAATCACATTTGAAAACCCTTGTATGTTATATTCTACATATGTCCTTCTAGTGCTGAACGTAAAAAAATATTTTAGACCCTTTTCATGACAAATTTATAAAAAATATTTTTCACGTTTGTTATAAAAAAAATTGTATCCCTTCATATGCCGAACTAGTTGCATTGTGGATTTTGCCTAAAACATGATTTTAGAAAATATTCATTAAATATTTTTTTTTAATCACATTTGAAAACCCTTGTATGTTGAATTCTACATATGTCCTTCTAGTGCTGAACGTAAAAAAAATTATTTTAGACCCTTTTCATGCAAAATTTATAAAAAATATTTTTCACGTTTGTTATAAAAAAAATTGTATCCCTTCATATGCCGAACTAGTTGCATTGTGGATTTTGCCTAAAACATGATTTTAGAAAATATTCATTACATTTTTTTAAAAAATCACATTTGAAAACCCTTGTATGTTGAATTCTACATATGTCCTTCTAGTGCTGAACGTAAAAAAAATTATTTTAGACCCTTTTCATGCAAAATGTATAAAAAATATTTTACACGTTTGTTATAAAAAGAATTGTATCCCTTCATATGCCGAACTAGTTGCATTGTGGATTTTGCCAATAACATGATTTTAGAAAATATTCATAGAATGTTGTTTTTTTATCACATTTGAAAACCCTTGTATGTTATATTCTACATATGTCCTTCTAGTGCTGAACGTAAAAAAATATTTTAGACCCTTTTCATGCAAAATGTATAAAAAATATTTTTCACGTTTGTTATAAAAAAAATTGTATCCCTTCATATGCCGAACTAGTTGCATTGTGGATTTTGCCTAAAACATGATTTTAGAAAATATTCATTGATTTTTTTTTTTAAATCACATTTGAAAACCCTTGTATGTTATATTCTACATATGTCCTTCTAGTGCTGAACGTTAAAAAATATTTTAGACCCTTTTCATGCAACATTTATAAAAAAATATGTTTAACGTTTTTTATAAAAAAACTTTGTATCCCTTCATATGCCGAACTAGTTTTTTTGTGGATTTTGCCTAAAACATGATTTTAGACAATATTCATTGAAAAAAGCTTTTTAAAAAATCACATTTGAAAACCCTTCTAAATTGTATTCTACGTCTGTCCTTCTAGTGCTGAACGTAAAAAACATATTTTAGACCCTTTTCATGCAAAATGTATAAAAAATATTTTTCACGTTTGTTATAAAAAAAATTGTATCCCTTCATATGCTGAACTAGTTGCATTGTGGATTTAGCCTAAAACATGATTTTAGAAAATATACATAGATTTTTTTTTTTGTAAATCACATTTGAAAACCCATGTATGTTATATTCTACATATGTCCTTCTAGTGCTGAACAAAAAAAAATATTTTAGACCCTTTTCATGCAAAATTTATAAAAAATATTTTTCACATTTTTTATAAAAAAAACTTTGTATCCCTTCATAAGCCGAACTAGTTTTTTTGAGGATTTTGCCTAAAACATGATTTTAGATAATATTCATTGAAAAAAGCTTTTTTTAAAAATCACATTTGAAAACCCTTGTATGTTATATTCTACATATGTCCTTCTAGTGCTGAACGTAAAAAAATATTTTAGACCCTTTTCATGACAAATTTATAAAAAATATTTTTCACGTTTGTTATAAAAAAAAATTGTATCCCTTCATATGCCGAACTAGTTGCATTGTGGATTTTGCCTAAAACATGATTTTAGAAAATATTCATTAAATATTTTTTTTTAATCACATTTGAAAACCCTTGTATGTTGAATTCTACATATGTCCTTCTAGTGCTGAACGTAAAAAAATATTTTAGACCCTTTTCATGCAAAATTTATAAAAAATATTTTTCACGTTTGTTATAAAAAAAATTGTATCCCTTCATATGACGAACTAGTTGCATTGTGGATTTTGCCTAAAACATGATTTTAGAAAATATTCATTACATTTTTTTAAAATCACATTTGAAAACCCTTGTATGTTGAATTCTACATATGTCCTTCTAGTGCTGAACGTAAAAAAAATATTTTAGACCCTTTTCATGCAAAATGTATAAAAATATTTTACACGTTTGTTATAAAAAGAATTGTATCCCTTCATATGCCGAACTAGTTGCATTGTGGATTTTGCCAATAACATGATTTTAGAAAATATTCATAGAATGTTGTTTTTTTAATCACATTTGAAAACCCTTGTATGTTATATTCTACATATGTCCTTCTAGTGCTGAACGTTAAAAAATATTTTAGACCCTTTTCATGCAACATTTATAAAAAAATATGTTTAACGTTTTTTATAAAAAAACTTTGTATCCCTTCATATGCCGAACTAGTTTTTTTGTGGATTTTGCCTAAAACATGATTATAGACAATATTCATTGAAAAAAGCTTTTTAAAAAATCACATTTGAAAACCCTTCTAAATTGTATTCTACGTCTGTCCTTCTAGTGCTGAACGTAAAAAAAATATTTTAGACACTTTTCATGCAAAATGTATAAAAAATAGTTTTCACGTTTGTTATAAAAAAAATTGTATCCCTTCATATGCCGAACTAGTTTTTTTGTGGATTTTGCCTAAAACATGATTATAGACAATATTCATTGAAAAAGCTTTTTTAAAAAATCACATTTGAAAACCCTTCTAAATTGTATTCTACGTCTGTCCTTCTAGTGCTGAACGTAAAAAACATATTTTAGACCCTTTTCATGCAAAATGTATAAAAAATATTTTTCACGTTTGTTATAAAAAAAATTGTATCCCTTCATATGCTGAACTAGTTGCATTGTGGATTTTGCCTAAAACATGATTTTAGAAAATATACATAGATTTTTTTTTTTTAAATCACATTTGAAAACCCATGTATGTTATATTCTACATATGTCCTTCTAGTGCTGAACAAAAAAAATATTTTAGACCCTTTTCATGCAAAATTTATAAAAAATATTTTTCACATTTCTTATAAAAAAAACTTTGTATCCCTTCATAAGCCGAACTAGTTTTTTTGAGGATTTTGCCTAAAACATGATTTTAGATAATATTCATTGAAAAAAGCTTTTTTTTAAATCACATTTGAAAACCCTTGTATGTTATATTCTACATATGTCCTTCTAGTGCTGAATGTAAAAAAATATTTTAGACCCTTTTCATGCAAAATGTATAAAAAATATTTTTCACGTTTGTTATAAAAAAAATTGTATCCCTTCATATGCCGAACTAGTTGCATTGTGGATTTTGCCTAAAACATGATTTTAGAAAATATTCATTTAATATTTTTTTTAAATCACATTTGAAAACCCTTGTATGTTGAATTCTACATATGTCCTTCTAGTGCTGAACGTAAAAAAAAATATTTTAGACCCTTTTCATGCAAAATTTATAAAAATATTTTTCACGTTTTTATAAAAAAAACTTTGTATCCCTTCTTATGCCGAACTAGTTTTTTTGAGGATTTTGCCTAAAACATGATTTTAGATAATATTCATTGAAAAAAGCTTTTTAAAAAATCACATTTGAAAACCCTTGTATGTTGAATTCTACATCTGTCCTTCTAGTGCTGAACGTTTAAAAAAATATTTTAGACCCTTTTTCATGCAAAATGTATAAAAATATTTTTCATGTTTGTTATAAAAAAAATTGTATCCCTTCATATGACGAACTAGTTGCATTGTGGATTTTGCCTAAAACATGATTTTAGAAAATATTCATTACATTTTTTTTAAATCACATTTGAAAACCCTTGTATGTTGAATTCTACATATGTCCTTCTAGTGCTGAACGTAAAAAAATATTTTAGACCCTTTTCATGCAACATGTATAAAAAATATTTTACACGTTTGTTATAAAAATAATTGTATCCCTTCATATGCCGAACTAGTTGCATTGTGGATTTTGCCAATAACATGATTTTAGAAAATATTCATAGAATGTTTTTTTTTATCACATTTGAAAACCCTTGTATGTTATATTCTACATATGTCCTTCTAGTGCTGAACGTAAAAAATATTTTAGACCCTTTTCATGCAAAATGTATAAAAATATTTTTCACGTTTGTTATAAAAAAAATTGTATCCCTTCATATGCCGAACTAGTTGCATTGTGGATTTTGCCTAAAACATGATTTTAGAAAATATTCATTGATTTTTTTTTTTAAATCACATTTGAAAACCCTTGTATGTTATATTCTACATATGTCCTTCTAGTGCTGAACGTTAAAAAATATTTTAGACCCTTTTCATGCAACATTTATAAAAAATATGTTTAACGTTTTTATAAAAAAACTTTGTATCCCTTCATATGCCGAACTAGTTTTTTTGTGGATTTTGCCTAAAACATGATTTTAGACAATATTCATTGAAAAAACCTTTTTAAAAAATCACATTTGAAAACCCTTCTAAATTGTATTCTACGTCTGTCCTTCTAGTGCTGAACGTAAAAAACATATTTTAGACCCTTTTCATGCAAAATGTATAAAAATATTTTTCACGTTTGTTATAAAAAAATTGTATCCCTTCATATGCTGAACTAGTTGCATTGTGGATTTTGCCTAAAACATGATTTTAGAAAATATACATAGAATTTTTTTTTTTAAATCACATTTGAAAACCCATGTATGTTATATTCTACATATGTCCTTCTAGTGCTGAACAAAAAAAATATTTTAGACCCTTTTCATGCAAAATTTATAAAAAATATTTTTCACATTTTTTATAAAAAAACTTTGTATCCCTTCATAAGCCGAACTAGTTTTTTTGAGGATTTTGCCTAAAACATGATTTTAGATAATATTCATTGAAAAAAGCTTTTTTTTAAATCACATTTGAAAACCCTTGTATGTTATATTCTACATATGTCCTTCTAGTGCTGAACGTAAAAAAATATTTTAGACCCTTTTCATGACAAATTTATAAAAAATATTTTTCACGTTTGTTATAAAAAAAAATGGTATCCCTTCATATGCCGAACTAGTTGCATTGTGGATTTTGCCTAAAACATGATTTTAGAAAATATTCATTTAATATTTTTTTTAAATCACATTTGAAAACCCTTGTATGTTGAATTCTACATATGTCCTTCTAGTGCTGAACGTAAAAAAATATTTTAGACCCTTTTCATGCAAAATGTATAAAAAATATTTTTCACGTTTGTTATAAAAAAATTGTATCCCTTCATATGCCGAACTAGTTGCATTGTGGATTTTGCCTAAAACATGATTTTAGAAAATATTCATAGAAATTTTTTTAATCACATTTGAAAACCCTTGTATGTTGAATTCTACATATGTCCTTCTAGTGCTGAACGTTAAAAAATATTTTAGACCCTTTTCATGCAAAATGTATAAAAAAAATCACGTTTGTTATTTTTAAAAAATTTATCCCTTCATATGCCGAACTAGTTGCATTGTGGATTTTGCCTAAAACAAGATTTTAGAAAATGTTAATTGAAAACATTTTTTTAATCACATTTGAAAACCCTTGTATATTGTATTCTACATCAGTCCTTCTAGTGCTGAACGTAAAAACATATTTTAGACCCTTTTCATGCAAAATGTATAAAAAATTATAAAATCACATTTGAAAACCCTTGTATGTTGGATTCTACATATGTCCTTCTAGTGCTGAACGTAAAAAACATATTTTAGACCCTTTTTATGCAAAATGTATAAAAAATATTTTCACGTTTATTATTAAAAAAAATTTTATCCCTTCATATGCCGAACTAGTTGCATTGTGGGATTTTGCCTAAAACATGATTTTAGAAAATATTCATTGAAAAAATTTTTTTATTTTTAAATCACATTTGAAAACCCTTGTATATTGTAATCTACGTATGTCCTTCTAGTGCTGAACGTAAAAAAAATATTTTAGACCCTTTTCAGCAAAATTGTATAAAAAATATTTTTACGTTTGTTATAAAAAAATTGTATCCCCTTCATATGCCGAACTAGTTGCATTGTGGATTTTGCCTAAAACATCATTTGAAAATATTCATTGAATTTTTTTTTTTTAATCACATTTGAAAACCCTTGTATGTTATATTCTACATATGTCCTTCTAGTGCTGAACGTAAAAAAATATTTTAGACCCTTTTCATGCAAAATTTATAAAAATATGTTTAACGTTTTTATAAAAAATGTATCCTTCATATGCCGAACTAGTTGTTGTGGATTTGCCTAAAACATGATTTTGAAAATATTCATTGAAAAAAGTTTTAAATCACATTTGAAAACCCTTGTATGTTGGATTCTACATATGTTCTTCTAGTGCAGAACGTAAAAAAATATTTTAGACCCCTTTTCATGCAAAATGTATAAAAATATTTTTCACGTTTGTTATAAAAAAAATTGTATCCCTTCATATGCCGAACTAGTTGCATTGTGGATTTTGCCTAAAACATGATTTTAGAAAATATTCATTGATTTTTTTTTTAAATCACATTTGAAAACCCTTGTATGTTATATTCTACATATGTCCTTCTAGTGCTGAACGTAAAAAAATATTTTAGACCCTTTTTCATGCAACATTTATAAAAAATATGTTTAACGTTTTTTATAAAAAAACTTTGTATCCCTTCATATGCCGAACTAGTTTTTTTGTGGATTTTGCCTAAAACATGATTTTAGACAATATTCATTGAAAAAACCTTTTTAAAAAATCACATTTGAAAACCCTTCTAAATTGTATTCTACGTCTGTCCTTCTAGTGCTGAACGTAAAAAACATATTTTAGACCCTTTTCATGCAAAATGTATAAAAATATTTTTCACGTTTTGTTATAAAAAAATTGTATCCCTTCATATGCTGAACTAGTTGCATTGTGGATTTTGCCTAAAACATGATTTTAGAAAATATACATAGATTTATTTATTTTTTTATCACATTTGAAAACCCTTGTATGTTGAATTCTACATATGTCCTTCTAGTGCTGAACGTAAAAAAATTATTTTAGACCCTTTTCATGCAAAATGTATAAAAATATTTTACACGTTTGTTATAAAAAATAATTGTATCCCTTCATATGCCGAACTAGTTGCATTGTGGATTTTGCCAATAACATGATTTTAGAAAATATTCATAGAATGTTGTTTTTTTTCACATTTGAAAACCCTTGTATGTTATATTCTACATATGTCCTTCTAGTGCTGAACGTAAAAAATATTTTAGACCCTTTTCATGCAAAATGTATAAAAATATTTTCACGTTTGTTATAAAAAAAATTGTATCCCTTCATATGCCGAACTAGTTGCATTGTGGATTTTGCCTAAAACATGATTTTAGAAAATATTCATTGATTTTTTTTTAAATCACATTTGAAAACCCTGTATGTTATATTCTACATATGTCCTTCTAGTGCTGAACGTTAAAAAATATTTTAGACCCTTTTCATGCAAATTTATAAAAAAATATGTTTAACGTTTTTTATAAAAAAACTTTGTATCCTTCATATGCCGAACTAGTTTTTTTGTGGATTTTGCCTAAAACATGATTTTAGACAATATTCATTGAAAAAACCTTTTTAAAAAATCACATTTGAAAACCCTTCTAAATTGTATTCTACGTCTGTCCTTCTAGTGCTGAACGTAAAAAACATATTTTAGACCCTTTTCATGCAAAATGTATAAAAAATATTTTTCACGTTTGTTATAAAAAAAATTGTATCCCTTCATATGCTGAACTAGTTGCATTGTGGATTTTGCCTAAAACATGATTTTAGAAAATATACATAGAATTTTTTTTTAAATCACATTTGAAAACCCATGTATGTTATATTCTACATATGTCCTTCTAGTGCTGAACGAAAAAAATATTTTAGACCCTTTTCATGCAAAATTTATAAAAATATTTTTCACGTTTTTTATAAAAAAACTTTGTATCCCTTCATAAGCCGAACTAGTTTTTTTTGAGGATTTTGCCTAAAACATGATTTTAGATAATATTCATTGAAAAAAGCTTTTTTTAAATCACATTTGAAAACCCTTGTATGTTATATTCTACATATGTCCTTCTAGTGCTGAACGTAAAAAAATATTTTAGACCCTTTTCATGACAAATTTATAAAAAATATTTTTCACGTTTGTTATAAAAAAATGGTATCCCTTCATATGCCGAACTAGTTGCATTGTGGATTTTGCCTAAAACATGATTTTAGAAAATATTCATTTAATATTTTTTTTAAATCACATTTGAAAACCCTTGTATGTTGAATTCTACATATGTCCTTCTAGTGCTGAACGTAAAAAACAATATTTTAGACCCTTTTCATGCAAAATGTATAAAAAATATTTTTCACGTTTGTTATAAAAAAATTGTATCCCTTCATATGCCGAACTAGTTGCATTGTGGATTTTGCCTAAAACATGATTTTAGAAAATATTCATAGAAATTTTTTTTAATCACATTTGAAAACCCTTGTATGTTGAATTCTACATATGTCCTTCTAGTGCTGAACGTTAAAAAAATATTTTAGACCCTTTTCATGCAAAATGTATAAAAAAAAATTTTCACGTTTGTTATTTTTAAAAAATTATCCCTTCATATGCCGAACTAGTTGCATTGTGGATTTTGCCTAAAACAAGATTTTAGAAAATGTTAATTGAAAACATTTTTTTTAATCACATTTGAAAACCCTTGTATATTGTATTCTACATCAGTCCTTCTAGTGCTGAACGTAAAAAACATATTTTAGACCCTTTTCATGCAAAATGTATAAAAATATAAAAAATCACATTTGAAAACCCTTGTATGTTGGATTCTACATATGTTCTTCTAGTGCAGAACGTAAAAAACATATTTTAGACCCTTTTCTTGCAAAATGTATAAAAAATATTTTTCACGTTTGTTATAAAAAAAATTGTATCCCTTCATATGCCGAACTAGTTGCATTGTGGATTTTGCCTAAAACATGATTTTAGAAAATATACATAGATTTATTTATTTTTTTAATCACATTTGAAAACCCTTGTATGTTGAATTCTACATATGTCCTTCTAGTGCTGAACGTAAAAAAAATTATTTTAGACCCTTTTCATGCAAAATGTATAAAAAATATTTTACACGTTTGTTATAAAAATAATTGTATCCCTTCATATGCCGAACTAGTTGCATTGTGGATTTTGCCAATAACATGATTTTAGAAAATATTCATAGAATGTTGTTTTTTAATCACATTTGAAAACCCTTGTATGTTATATTCTACATATGTCCTTCTAGTGCTGAACGTAAAAAAAATATTTTAGACCCTTTTCATGCAAAATGTATAAAAAATATTTTTCACGTTTGTTATAAAAAAAATTGTATCCCTTCATATGCCGAACTAGTTGCATTGTGGATTTTGCCTAAAACATGATTTTAGAAAATATTCATTGAATTTTTTTTTTAAATCACATTTGAAAACCCTTGTATGTTATATTCTACATATGTCCTTCTAGTGCTGAACGTCAAAAAAATATTTTAGACCCTTTTCATGCAACATTTATAAAAAATATGTTTAACGTTTTTTATAAAAAAACTTTGTATCCCTTCATATGCCGAACTAGTTTTTTTGTGGATTTTGCCTAAAACATGATTTTAGACAATATTCATTGAAAAAACCTTTTTAAAAAATCACATTTGAAAACCCTTCTAAATTGTATTCTACGTCTGTCCTTCTAGTGCTGAACGTAAAAACATATTTTAGACCCTTTTCATGCAAAATGTATAAAAAATATTTTTCACGTTTGTTATAAAAAAAATTGTATCCCTTCATATGCTGAACTAGTTGCATTGTGGATTTTGCCTAAAACATGATTTTAGAAAATATACATAGAATTTTTTTTTTTTAAATCACATTTGAAAACCCATGTATGTTATATTCTACATATGTCCTTCTAGTGCTGAACAAAAAAAAATATTTTAGACCCTTTTCATGCAAAATTTATAAAAAATATTTTTCACATTTTTTATAAAAAAAACTTTGTATCCCTTCATAAGCCGAACTAGTTTTTTTTGAGGATTTTGCCTAAAACATGATTTTAGATAATATTCATTGAAAAAAGCTTTTTTTTAAATCACATTTGAAAACCCTTGTATGTTATATTCTACATATGTCCTTCTAGTGCTGAACGTAAAAAAATATTTTAGACCCTTTTCATGAAAAATTTATAAAAATATTTTTCACGTTTGTTATAAAAAAAATGGTATCCCTTCATATGCCGAACTAGTTGCATTGTGGATTTTGCCTAAAACATGATTTTAGAAAATATTCATTTAATATTTTTTTAAATCACATTTGAAAACCCTTGTATGTTGAATTCTACATATGTCCTTCTAGTGCTGAACGTAAAAACAATATTTTAGACCCTTTTCATGCAAAATGTATAAAAATATTTTTCACGTTTGTTATAAAAAAAATTGTATCCCTTCATATGCCGAACTAGTTGCATTGTGGATTTTGCCTAAAACATGATTTTAGAAAATATTCATAGAAATTTTTTTTTAATCACATTTGAAAACCCTTGTATGTTGAATTCTACATATGTCCTTCTAGTGCTGAACGTTAAAAAAATATTTTAGACCCTTTTCATGCAAAATGTATAAAAAAAAATTCACGTTTGTTATTTTTAAAAAATTATCCCTTCATATGCCGAACTAGTTGCATTGTGGATTTTGCCTAAAACAAGATTTTAGAAAATGTTAATTGAAAACATTTTTTTTTATCACATTTGAAAACCCTTGTATATTGTATTCTACATCAGTCCTTCTAGTGCTGAACGTAAAAAACATATTTTAGACCCTTTTCATGCAAAATGTATAAAAAATATAAAAATCACATTTGAAAACCCTTGTATGTTGGATTCTACATATGTTCTTCTAGTGCAGAACGTAAAAAACATATTTTAGACCCTTTTCTTGCAAAATGTATAAAAAATATTTTTCACGTTTGTTATAAAAAAAATTGTATCCCTTCATATGCCGAACTAGTTGCATTGTGGATTTTGCCTAAAACATGATTTTAGAAAATATTCATTGATTTTTTTTTTTAAATCACATTTGAAAACCCTTGTATGTTATATTCTACATATGTCCTTCTAGTGCTGAACGTAAAAAAAAATATTTTAGACCCTTTTCATGCAACATTTATAAAAAATATGTTTAACGTTTTTTATAAAAAAACTTTGTATCCCTTCATATGCCGAACTAGTTTTTTTGTGGATTTTGCCTAAAACATGATTTTAGACAATATTCATTGAAAAAAGCTTTTTAAAAAATCACATTTGAAAACCCTTCTAAATTGTATTCTACGTCTGTCCTTCTAGTGCTGAACGTAAAAAACATATTTTAGACCCTTTTCATGCAAAATGTATAAAAAATATTTTTCACGTTTTGTTATAAAAAAAATTGTATCCCTTCATATGCTGAACTAGTTGCATTGTGGATTTTGCCTAAAACATGATTTTAGAAAATATACATAGATTTATTTATTTTTTTAATCACATTTGAAAACCCATGTATGTTATATTCTACATATGTCCTTCTAGTGCTGAACGTAAAAAAAAATATTTTAGACCCTTTTCATGCAAAATTTATAAAAAATATTTTTCACATTTTTTATAAAAAAAACTTTGTATCCCTTCTTATGCCGAACTAGTTTTTTTTGAGGATTTTGCCTAAAACATGATTTTAGATAATATTCATTGAAAAAAGCTTTTTAAAAAATCACATTTGAAAACCCTTGTATGTTGAATTCTACATATGTCCTTCTAGTGCTGAACGTAAAAAAAATTATTTTAGACCCTTTTCATGCAAAATGTATAAAAAATATTTTACACGTTTGTTATAAAAATAATTGTATCCCTTCATATGCCGAACTAGTTGCATTGTGGATTTTGCCAATAACATGATTTTAGAAAATATTCATAGAATGTTGTTTTTTTATCACATTTGAAAACCCTTGTATGTTATATTCTACATATGTCCTTCTAGTGCTGAACGTAAAAAAATATTTTAGACCCTTTTCATGACAAATTTATAAAAAATATTTTTCACGTTTGTTATAAAAAAAATTGTATCCCTTCATATGCCGAACTAGTTGCATTGTGGATTTTGCCTAAAACATGATTTTAGAAAATATTCATTTAATATTTTTTTAAATCACATTTGAAAACCCTTGTATGTTGAATTCTACATATGTCCTTCTAGTGCTGAACGTAAAAACAATATTTTAGACCCTTTTCATGCAAAATGTATAAAAAATATTTTTCACGTTTGTTATAAAAAAATTGTATCCCTTCATATGCCGAACTAGTTGCATTGTGGATTTTGCCTAAAACATGATTTTAGAAAATATTCATAGAAATTTTTTTTTATCACATTTGAAAACCCTTGTATGTTGGAATTCTACATATGTCCTTCTAGTGCTGAACGTTAAAAAAATATTTTAGACCCTTTTCATGCAAAATGTATAAAAAAAATTTTCACGTTTGTTATTTTTAAAAAATTATCCCTTCATATGCCGAACTAGTTGCATTGTGGATTTTGCCTAAAACAAGATTTTAGAAAATGTTAATTGAAAACATTTTTTTATCACATTTGAAAACCCTTGTATATTGTATTCTACATCAGTCCTTCTAGTGCTGAACGTAAAAAAACATATTTTAGACCCTTTTCATGCAAAATGTATAAAAAATATAAAAATCACATTTGAAAACCCTTGTATGTTGGATTCTACATATGTTCTTCTAGTGCAGAACGTAAAAAACATATTTTAGACCCTTTTCTGCAAAATGTATAAAAATATTTTTCACGTTTGTTATAAAAAAATTGTATCCCTTCATATGCCGAACTAGTTTTTGTGGATTTTTCTAAAACATGATTTTAGACAATATTCATTGAAAAAAGCTTTTAAAAAATCACATTTGAAAACCCTTCTAAATTGTATTCTACGTCTGTCCTTCTAGTGCTGAACGTAAAAAACATATTTTAGACCCTTTTCATGCAAAATGTATAAAAAATATTTTTCACGTTTTGTTATAAAAAAATTGTATCCCTTCATATGCTGAACTAGTTGCATTGTGGATTTTGCCTAAAACATGATTTTAGAAAATATACATAGATTTATTTATTTTTTTAATCACATTTGAAAACCCATGTATGTTATATTCTACATATGTCCTTCTAGTGCTGAACGTAAAAAAAAATATTTTAGACCCTTTTTCATGCAAAATTTATAAAAATATTTTTCACATTTTTTATAAAAAAAAACTTTGTATCCCTTCTTATGCCGAACTAGTTTTTTTGAGGATTTTGCCTAAAACATGATTTTAGATAATATTCATTGAAAAAAGCTTTTTAAAAAATCACATTTGAAAACCCTTGTATGTTGAATTCTACATCTGTCCTTCTAGTGCTGAACGTTTAAAAAATATTTTAGACCCTTTTCATGCAAAATGTATAAAAAATATTTTACACGTTTGTTATAAAAAGAATTGTATCCCTTCATATGCCGAACTAGTTGCATTGTGGATTTTGCCAATAACATGATTTTAGAAAATATTCATAGAATGTTGTTTTTTTATCACATTTGAAAACCCTTGTATGTTGAATTCTACATATGTCCTTCTAGTGCTGAACGTAAAAATTTTTATTTTAGACCCTTTTCATGCAAAATTTATAAAAAATATTTTTCACATTTTTTATAAAAAAAACTTTGTATCCCTTCTTATGCCGAACTAGTTTTTTTGAGGATTTTGCCTAAAACATGATTTTAGATAATATTCATTGAAAAAAGCTTTTTAAAAAATCACATTTGAAAACCCTTGTATGTTGAATTCTACATCTGTCCTTCTAGTGCTGAACGTTTAAAAATATTTTAGACCCTTTTTCATGCAAAATGTATAAAAATATTTTCATGTTTGTTATAAAAAAAATTGTATCCCTTCATATGACGAACTAGTTGCATTGTGGATTTTGCCTAAAACATGATTTTAGAAAATATTCATTACATTTTTTTAAAATCACATTTGAAAACCCTTGTATGTTGAATTCTACATATGTCCTTCTAGTGCTGAACGTAAAAAAAAATATTTTAGACCCTTTTCATGCAAAATGTCTAAAAATATTTTACACGTTTGTTATAAAAAGAATTGTATCCCTTCATATGCCGAACTAGTTGCATTGTGGATTTTGCCAATAACATGATTTTAGAAAATATTCATAGAATGTTGTTTTTTTATCACATTTGAAAACCCTTGTATGTTATATTCTACATATGTCCTTCTAGTGCTGAACGTAAAAAATATTTTAGACCCTTTTCATGCAAAATGTATAAAAATATTTTTCACGTTTGTTATAAAAAAAATTGTATCCCTTCATATGACGAACTAGTTGCATTGTGGATTTTGCCTAAAACATGATTTTAGAAAATATTCATAACATTTTTTTTAAATCACATTTGAAAACCCTTGTATGTTGAATTCTACATATGTCCTTCTAGTGCTGAACGTAAAAAAATATTTTAGACCCTTTTCATGCAAAATGTATAAAAATATTTTACACGTTTGTTATAAAAAGAATTGTATCCCTTCATATGCCGAACTAGTTGCATTGTGGATTTTGCCAATAACATGATTTTAGAAAATATTCATAGAATGTTGTTTTTTTTATCACATTTGAAAACCCTTGTATGTTATATTCTACATATGTCCTTCTAGTGCTGAACGTAAAAAAATATTTTAGACCCTTTTCATGCAAAATGTATAAAAATTATTTTTCACGTTTGTTATAAAAAAAATTGTATCCCTTCATATGCCGAACTAGTTGCATTGTGGATTTTGCCTAAAACATGATTTTAGAAAATATTCATTGATTTTTTTTTAAAATCACATTTGAAAACCCTTGTATGTTATATTCTACATATGTCCTTCTAGTGCTGAACGTTAAAAAAATATTTTAGACCCTTTTCATGCAACATTTATAAAAAAATATGTTTAACGTTTTTTATAAAAAAAACTTTGTATCCCTTGATATGCCGAACTAGTTTTTTGTGGATTTTGCCTAAAACATGATTTTAGACAATATTCATTGAAAAAGCTTTTTAAAAAAATCACATTTGAAAACCCTTCTAAATTGTATTCTACGTCTGTCCTTCTAGTGCTGAACGTAAAAACATATTTTAGACCCCTTTTCATGCAAAATGTATAAAAAATATTTTTCACGTTTGTTATAAAAAAATTGTATCCCTTCATATGCTGAACTAGTTGCATTGTGGATTTTGCCTAAAACATGATTTTAGAAAATATTCATAGAATGTTGTTTTTTTATCACATTTGAAAACCCTTGTATGTTATATTCTACATATGTCCTTCTAGTGCTGAACGTAAAAAAATATTTTAGACCCTTTTCATGCAAAATGTATAAAAATATTTTTCACGTTTGTTATAAAAAATTGTATCCCTTCATATGCCGAACTAGTTGCATTGTGGATTTTGCCTAAAACATGATTTTAGAAAATATTCATTACATTTTTTTAAATCACATTTGAAAACCCTTGTATGTTGAATTCTACATATGTCCTTCTAGTGCTGAACGTAAAAAAAATATTTTAGACCCTTTTCATGCAAAATGTATAAAAATATTTTACACGCTTTGTTATAAAAAAATTGTATCCCTTCATATGCCGAACTAGTTGCATTGTGGATTTTGCCAATAACATGATTTTAGAAAATATTCATAGAATGTTGTTTTTTTTCACATTTGAAAACCCTTGTATGTTATATTCTACATATGTCCTTCTAGTGCTGAACGTAAAAAAATATTTTAGACCCTTTTCATGCAAAATGTATAAAAATATTTTCACGTTTGTTATAAAAAAATTGTATCCCTTCATATGCCGAACTAGTTGCATTGTGGATTTTGCCTAAAACATGATTTTAGAAAATATTCATTGATTTTTTTTTTAAAATCACATTTGAAAACCCTTGTATGTTATATTCTACATATGTCCTTCTAGTGCTGAACGTTAAAAAATATTTTAGACCCTTTTCATGCAACATTTATAAAAATATGTTTAACGTTTTTTATAAAAAAACTTTGTATCCTTCATATGCCGAACTAGTTTTTTTGTGGATTTTGCCTAAAACATGATTTTAGACAATATTCATTGAAAAAAGCTTTTTAAAAAAATCACATTTGAAAACCCTTCTAAATTGTATTCTACGTCTGTCCTTCTAGTGCTGAACGTAAAAAAACATATTTTAGACCCTTTTCATGCAAAATGTATAAAAATATTTTTTCACGTTTGTTATAAAAAAATTGTATCCCTTCATATGCTGAACTAGTTGCATTGTGGATTTTGCCTAAAACATGATTTTAGAAAATATACATAGAATTATTTTTTTTTAAATCACATTTGAAAACCCATGTATGTTATATTCTACATATGTCCTTCTAGTGCTGAACAAAAAAAAATATTTTAGACCCTTTTCATGCAAAATGTATAAAAAATATTTTTCACGTTTGTTATAAAAAAAATTGTATCCCTTCATATGACGAACTAGTTGCATTGTGGATTTTGCCTAAAACATGATTTTAGAAAATATTCATAACATTTTTTTTAAATCACATTTGAAAACCCTTGTATGTTGAATTCACATATGTCCTTCTAGTGCTGAACGTAAAAAAATATTTTAGACCCTTTTCATGCAAAATGTATAAAAATATTTTACACGTTTGTTATAAAAAGAATTGTATCCCTTCATATGCCGAACTAGTTGCATTGTGGATTTTGCCAATAACATGATTTTAGAAAATATTCATAGAATGTTGTTTTTTTTATCACATTTGAAAACCCTTGTATGTTATATTCTACATATGTCCTTCTAGTGCTGAACGTAAAAAAATATTTTAGACCCTTTTCATGCAAAATGTATAAAAAATATTTTTCACGTTTGTTATAAAAAAAATTGTATCCCTTCATATGCCGAACTAGTTGCATTGTGGATTTTGCCTAAAACATGATTTTAGAAAATATTCATTGATTTTTTTTTTAAAATCACATTTGAAAACCCTTGTATGTTATATTCTACATATGTCCTTCTAGTGCTGAACGTTAAAAAATATTTTAGACCCTTTTCATGCAACATTTATAAAAAATATGTTTAACGTTTTTTATAAAAAAACTTTGTATCCCTTCATATGCCGAACTAGTTTTTTTTGTGGATTTTGCCTAAAACATGATTTTAGACAATATTCATTGAAAAAGCTTTTAAAAAATCACATTTGAAAACCCTTCTAAATTGTATTCTACGTCTGTCCTTCTAGTGCTGAACGTAAAAAACATATTTTAGACCCTTTTCATGCAAAATGTATAAAAAATATTTTTCACGTTTGTTATAAAAAAAATTGTATCCCTTCATATGCTGAACTAGTTGCATTGTGGATTTTGCCTAAAACATGATTTTAGAAAATATTCATAGAATGTTGTTTTTTTATCACATTTGAAAACCCTTGTATGTTATATTCTACATATGTCCTTCTAGTGCTGAACGTAAAAAATATTTTAGACCCTTTTCATGCAAAATGTATAAAAATATTTTTTCACGTTTGTTATAAAAAAATTGTATCCCTTCATATGACGAACTAGTTGCATTGTGGATTTTGCCTAAAACATGATTTTAGAAAATATTCATTACATTTTTTAAATCACATTTGAAAACCCTTGTATGTTGAATTCTACATATGTCCTTCTAGTGCTGAACGTAAAAATATTTTAGACCCTTTTCATGCAAAATGTATAAAAATATTTTACACGTTTGTTATAAAAAGAATTGTATCCCTTCATATGCCGAACTAGTTGCATTGTGGATTTTGCCAATAACATGATTTTAGAAAATATTCATAGAATGTTGTTTTTTTATCACATTTGAAAACCCTTGTATGTTATATTCTACATATGTCCTTCTAGTGCTGAACGTAAAAAATATTTTAGACCCTTTTCATGCAAAATGTATAAAAATATTTTTCACGCTTTGTTATAAAAAAATTGTATCCCTTCATATGCCGAACTAGTTGCATTGTGGATTTTGCCTAAAACATGATTTTAGAAAATATTCATTGATTTTTTTTAAAATCACATTTGAAAACCCTTGTATGTTATATTCTACATATGTCCTTCTAGTGCTGAACGTTAAAAATATTTTAGACCCTTTTCATGCAACATTTATAAAAATATGTTTAACGTTTTTTATAAAAAACTTTGTATCCCTTCATATGCCGAACTAGTTTTTTTGTGGATTTTGCCTAAAACATGATTTTAGACAATATTCATTGAAAAAAGCTTTTTAAAAAATCACATTTGAAAACCCTTCTAAATTGTATTCTACGTCTGTCCTTCTAGTGCTGAAACGTAAAAACATATTTTAGACCCTTTTCATGCAAAATGTATAAAAAATATTTTTCACGTTTGTTATAAAAAAAATTGTATCCCTTCATATGCTGAACTAGTTGCATTGTGGATTTTGCCTAAAACATGATTTTAGAAAATATACATAGAATTATTTTTTTTTAAATCACATTTGAAAACCCATGTATGTTATATTCTACATATGTCCTTCTAGTGCTGAACAAAAAAAATATTTTAGATCCTTTTCATGCAAAATTTAAAAAAAATATTTTTCACATTTTTTATAAAAAAAAACTTTGTATCCCTTCATAAGCCGAACTAGTTTTTTTTGAGGATTTTGCCTAAAACATGATTTTAGATAATATTCATTGAAAAAAGCTTTTTTTAAATCACATTTGAAAACCCTTGTATGTTATATTCTACATATGTCCTTCTAGTGCTGAACGTAAAAAATATTTTAGACCCTTTTCATGACAAATTTATAAAAAATATTTTTCACGTTTGTTATAAAAAAAATGGTATCCCTTCATATGCCGAACTAGTTGCATTGTGGATTTTGCCTAAAACATGATTTTAGAAAATATTCATTTAATATTTTTTTAAATCACATTTGAAAACCCTTGTATGTTGAATTCTACATATGTCCTTCTAGTGCTGAACGTAAAAAAAATATTTTAGACCCTTTTCATGCAAAATGTATAAAAATATTTTTCACGTTTGTTATAAAAAAATTGTATCCCTTCATATGCCGAACTAGTTGCATTGTGGATTTTGCCTAAAACATGATTTTAGAAAATATTCATAGAAATTTTTTTTAATCACATTTGAAAACCCTTGTATGTTGAATTCTACATATGTCCTTCTAGTGCTGAACGTTAAAAAAATATTTTAGACCCTTTTCATGCAAAATGTATAAAAAAATTCACGTTTGTTATTTTAAAAAAATTATCCCTTCATCCGAACTAGTTGCATTGTGGATTTTGCCTAAAACAAGATTTTAGAAAATGTTAATTGAAAACATTTTTTTTTATCACATTTGAAAACCCTTGTATATTGTATTCTACATCAGTCCTTCTAGTGCTGAACGTAAAAAACATATTTTAGACCCTTTTCATGCAAAATGTATAAAAATATAAAAATCAATTTGAAAACCCTTGTATGTTGGATTCTACATATGTTCTTCTAGTGCAGAACGTAAAAATATTTTAGACCCTTTTCTTGCAAAATGTATAAAAATATTTTTCACGTTTGTTATAAAAAAATTGTATCCCTTCATATGCCGAACTAGTTGCATTGTGGATTTTGCCTAAAACATGATTTTAGAAAATATTCATTGATTTTTTTTTTAAATCACATTTGAAAACCCTTGTATGTTATATTCTACATATGTCCTTCTAGTGCTGAACGTAAAAAAAAATATTTTAGACCCTTTTCATGCAACATTTATAAAAAATATGTTTAACGTTTTTTTATAAAAAACTTTGTATCCTTCATATGCCGAACTAGTTTTTTTGTGGATTTTGCCTAAAACATGATTTTAGACAATATTCATTGAAAAAAGCTTTTAAAAAATCACATTTGAAAACCCTTCTAAATTGTATTCTACGTCTGTCCTTCTAGTGCTGAACGTAAAAAACATATTTTAGACCCTTTTCATGCAAAATGTATAAAAATATTTTTCACGTTTGTTATAAAAAAATTGTATCCCTTCATATGCTGAACTAGTTGCATTGTGGATTTTGCCTAAAACATGATTTTAGAAAATATACATAGATTTATTTATTTTTTTAATCACATTTGAAAACCCATGTATGTTATATTCTACATATGTCCTTCTAGTGCTGAACAAAAAAAAATATTTTAGACCCTTTTCATGCTAAATTTATAAAAAATATTTTTCACATTTTTTATAAAAAAAACTTTGTATCCCTTCATAAGCCGAACTAGTTTTTTTGAGGATTTTGCCTAAAACATGATTTTAGATAATATTCATTGAAAAAAGCTTTTTTTTAAAATCACATTTGAAAACCCTTGTATGTTATATTCTACATATGTCCTTCTAGTGCTGAACGTAAAAAAATATTTTAGACCCTTTTCATGCAAAATGTATAAAAATATTTTTCACGTTTGTTATAAAAAAAAATTGTATCCCTTCATATGCCGAACTAGTTGCATTGTGGATTTTGCCTAAAACATGATTTTA